>NW_014008326.1:0-3347 GCF_000611645.1 Monoraphidium neglectum | reverse complement strand
GCCGCTGACTAGGCGGTCTTCGTGCAGCCCCCAGCAGGCCCAAGCGCACGCCCACCCTGGCTATGACCCGCACTGGGCGCCAACCCCCCGTCGGGTCAGCACCGGCGGCGGCGGCGGCGGCGGCCACATTAGCGGCGCCGGCGCCGCTGGCGGCCCGCTGCGGGCGAGCATGTGCGTCGCAGGCGGAGCTGCCGGTGGCGCGCCGCGGTGGCGCGGCTAGCTGTCACCCTCCTCTCGTTGTTCTCCTTCCATAAGATCTCCGCCGCTGCTGAGATAGGATTGTGCGGGAGCCCTGAGCCCCAACCTTGAACAGTAGTGCTTTGGATGCCTGCAGGAGCTGGATGCTGGCGAGATCCATTTGTTGCCTGTAGACCTCCCAGGGCCGGTGGCTTGTCTTCCCCTCACAATTGTGTCCGTCCTGCTTCGCCCTTGCCATCCCTGCTCAGCACTCCTCACCGTTCCCCCTTGTCCCAGCAGCAGCAGCTGGCCGCATGGGCCGCCGCCACGGGCCCGAGCGCCATGCCGCCGTCGTCGAGGGGCCGCCGTCGGCCCCATGTGACGCGTGCGTGTGCGCTGATTTGATTCCGTTTGGTTGTTCTGAGGGCAGCCCCTCTGCACCAGTAGGTTCATAAATTGACTGCTTGCCACCTAGCACCAAAGGCCCTTCAGTGGCCATCTTTGAATGCAGGCGAATTCACACACAGGAAGAGACACCCTGGGTGGGTGAGCAGGGTGGGGGGGACTTTGTAACCGACTTTCCAGGGCACAGCCTCGGGGGGTTACATGTTGGGTGGATGTGGTGGGTCGATGAACGTGTGAGTAGCTGCGGGAATGAGGAGGCGAGATGGGGGACTCGGCGCGCGCCCAGGGGCGGCGGCACGTGCAGGGGATCTGGGGTGCCCCAAAGACCCAGGGAGGCCTGATTGGGTTCAGACAGTGCCTGCGGCAACACCTGGCTGGGGAGTTACGGTCTGATGACAACCGCGTCGCGGCGCCAGCCAGGGTCCGGGGGCGTCCCGGCTGCCCGATTCGCGGACGAGCGAAATTTGAGCGGGCGCAACGGGGGCGACGCCCGGGCTGAGCGGGCGTTGAGCCAATAATGGGTGGGAAGTGGACGGAGTCAACTAAGAGGGTGTGGAGTGTGTTTCGACGGCCCAAGTGGCACGAAGATTCAGGCGAACACGGGTGACACTTGTTAGATCTGCGCGCCAGTGGGCGCATGCTGCACCGCCGCGGGGCTGCCCGCCGTCAGATGTCGACCCCCTCCAAATTGTCGAGCAGCTGCTTGTAGCGCGTCGCCATGTCAGACAGATCAGGCGGGTCCAGTGCCAGCGCCCCCACCGCCGCCGCGCGCGCCGCGCCCCGGCCGCCCTCGCCGCCACCACTGCCGGCGGCAGCAGCGGGGCCACGCGCGGAGCTTGCAGCCGCCGGCGCGGCCGCCTCCCAGGGGCTGCCGCCGGGCGCGGCGGCGGCGGCGTGGCCGTGCCCTCCGGCTGGGAGGTGCAGGAGGTACCCAGATGGGTCCGCGAGCCCGAGCAGCCGCAGCTGCTGCAACGACGGCGCAGCCGCCGCTGGCGCCGTGCGCCACGGGTCCGCAGACACGGTGCTGGCCTCCGCCGCCCACAGGCCTCGCAGCCACGCCTCGCGCCGCGCCACGCGGCGCGCCTGCAGCCGGGCGGACAGGGGCTGCGCTGGCTGGGCCGCGCGAGGCCGCCCCTCGTCGGCGTACTGCTGCCGCCGCTGCCACTCCTGCTGCTGCTCCTGCTGCTGATGATGCTGCCAGCCCCACCCCAGCGGCTCCCGCATCCCAGCCTGCCACTGCTGCGGCTCCCGAGCAATGTCGCCCATGGCGCCAGCCATCCCTTCAGAGCCGTTGCGGCCCCATGGGTGCTGCTGCCGTTGCTGCTGCTGCTGCTGCTGCTGCTGCTGCTGCTGCTGCCGTTGCTGCTGCTGCTGCTGCTGCTGCTGCTGCTGCTCTGGCCATGAGTATGGCCAAATCGAGGGCTCCAACCCCTGCCCCGCAGCCTCGCCTTCGCTGGCATTGTCCAGAAGAGACGGCCCCCTTGCCCGCGCCGCGCCGCGCACCGGCCCGGCCCTCGCGGCACCCGCCCGCGGCTGCGGCGCGGCGGGCGCGGCTGCCGGTTCGGGTCGCACCCACAGCACGCCGCCGCCACCGCCCACGCCGGCGGCGGCCGGACCTGCGGCGCCTGCCAAAGGTGGCTGCGGCTGGGGCTGCCGCTGCTGCTGCTGCTCCTGTCGCTCCCACAGAACCGGCCCTGCCGACGCCGCACCGGCCCCACCCTCTGGGTCAGCCCGCTGCCACAGCACGCCGCCGCCGCCGCCGCCCGCCGCCGCCGCCGTCAACGCGCCGGCGTCGCCGCCAGCCCTCGCGGCCGCCGCTGCCGCCGCAGCTGCTGCGGCGGCGGCGAGCGCAGAGGCGCCCGCGCCGTCCGCATTATCCAGCAGCCTGCCGAGCCCCGCGCTGCCCCGCCGGCCGCGGCCCGCGGGCGCAGCCCCCGCTCCCTCGCCTGGCTCTGCCTCCGCCCCCGGCTCGGCCCCGGCGGGCGCCGGTCCTCCGTTGTCGCCGTCCGCGCGCGCCGCCGCGGCCTCCGCGCCGCTGGATTTCTCAGCGCCGCCCTGCACTTGGCTGTCTTCACCCGCCTCCCCTGCCTCGCCCCCAGCCAGCAGCTTCTGTAGCTTGGACCCCTGCGCCGCCGCGCCGCCAGCCAGCGGCAGCAGCAGCCAGCCCGCGGCGTAGACCGCTCCGCCGGCGGCGAGCGCAAGGCCGAGGGGCGCAGCAAGCGCGGAGGCCGAGTCTTCCGCCGCGGACTGCAGCCGGAACCTGCGGCGCCCGACAGCAGGCGGAACCCGCAGCACGATGAGATGAGGCGGCCTCGTCATCGCGCTGGGCTGCACAGCGCCCTTTTTTGAGGCGTCAACGCTCTAAACAGGGGCCGACGCTGCAGCCGCGCAACCCCCTGCACTGGCATGCTGCCAAGGCAGCAACGTGCGTCCGGCGTGCGCGCGCTCACCTCAGCTCCTCCGCAGCCTCGCCCGCAGACTCCAGCGCACCGCTCACTGGAGAAAGCAGCGCCCCTGCGTCCAGCTGTGGCAGCTGTGGCAGCTGTGGCAGCTGTGGCAGCTGTGGCAGCTGCGGCAGCCGCGGCCCCGGCCCCTCAGGTTCCCGGACGCTCGCCTCCACGCCCTCCGCTGCCCCGGGCTCCGGCGCCGCCGCCGCCGCGCCGCCCGCCCGGCCGCCGGCGTTGCTGAACAGGAGGCGGCTTGTCAGGTCTGAATCCTCCTCCTCATCCACCTCCTCCACCTCCTCCCCCCGCACAGCCCCGGGC
>NW_014008327.1:1368-3830 GCF_000611645.1 Monoraphidium neglectum | reverse complement strand
GGGGCCTGGCGGGGGGTGGGGTGAATGCATGGAGTTGCATGCATGCATTTGTGCACGTGTGCGCGAGCGCAGCAAAAAGCGGGGCTCAGAGCCCCATAGACTGGTCTGCGGCGCAGCGGCAGCTACTCAGAGATTTTGCTGTGGTGACTCAGCGTCCCCTTCACCCTTATCCCGCCTTTGACGCGTCGCCCCGCCTCCCCTGCGACCGGCCACCGGCCACCACCCTGCAGCGCTGCGCTGTCTGCCCGCACGCATCCGCCGACGCCCTCTCCCCATCCCCAACGCGTCTCTGCCCGCCTCACCAGCAAGCACACCTGTGGCAAACCCGCAATCCCAGCACTCGTGTGCGTCCACACACACAAAAGCGCATACAACCAATCACACACACGCATACATGGATACACACACACACTCTCACACCACACCCACGTGTGCCCTCCCCCTAGGCCGTCACGCGTTCCCCCGACGCCTACGCGGCCTCGCGCCTCTTCTCAACCCTGGCTGACGCCGGCGCCGACGACGACCTGCTGGGCCTCGACGCGGCCTCCCCCCACCTGGAGGGGTACCTGCGCCAGGAGGGCGGCCTCGCCGGCATGAGCGCCGGCGGGCAGGTGCGGAAGTGCGGCGCGGGTGCTGCGGCGCGCGCATGCGCGCGCGCTCTTGAAGGGTGGGGCTGCCGGCCAAGGCGTGATGGGGGGGGCTCTCGGCGGCTGCACGTCGCGAGGGTGTTGTCGTGCGTCGATGGTGTGGGTGTGAAGGGTTTGAGGGGCTCCGGGGCGTCACCTGTGACCCTGCGTGTGTGCGGCCCGCCAGCGCCCCACCCTAGCTGACCTCGGCCCTCCACTCTGCTGTATGGGAGCACACTGCACTTGCCCAAACACGATGCACGCAAATGCGCACCCCTGCCCCCCTTGCACACACACACACACACACACACACACACACACACATACACGGACACACTCTCACACACATTTGTCTGCACACACTCTCACACACATTTGTCTGCACACACTCTCACACACATATACACATATATCTGCACACACTCTCATTCCCACGCACTCACACATACGCACGCGCGCCCCCGCAGGTGGGCCCCCTGACGCCGCGCCAGGTGCGCCACGTGGAGCTGCTGGCCCGCCTGCACGTGGCGCGCGGCCGCTACTCCGCCGCGGCGCAGGCCTACCGCGCACTGGCGGAGCGCAGGGGCGGAAGGTGGGGGGGCTTTGGGCATGCGTTGCCTATGCAGTCAGGGTTCTAAATCTTGCTATGGGGATCGGAACGGCGCAGAGAGCAGGCCGGAGTGGCTGGTGATACGGCAGCCCGGGGGGTGCGGCAGATGCCTCGCGTCTGGCAGCTGCCATGGGGCCGCGTGACGGCCAGGGCTGGGCGGCAGATAATCAAATATTGTGCCGCCCCGCAGCCGCTTGCGCCTGCACTGTTTGGGTGCTTGAAAGCGCGCTCGACCTTCGGTGCCCCTGGCCCAGCCCCTGTTGGCGCAACAGGCGACGGAGACGCGGGCAGGCCGTCAGGCACCCTACTTTCGGTTTTCGGTCCACCTGGCCGCCGATGCCTATCCCCTTCACTCGGCTCCAACCACAACCCGCGCGCAGGGGCGGCGAGGCGGTGCCGCTGCCATCCCGGCTGGAGGCCTTCCAGAGCGCTCTGCTGCAGGTGACGTGGTGGCGGCGCGCGCGCCCGCGCCCGCACCATCCGCGCCGCTCGCATCCGCGCGCCCGCACGGGGCGCACCGGCCGCAGTGGTGTACGGCGCGGCAGGGTCCGGCCGGAATGAGGGGCTTGCGGCCGTAGGCATGCTGATTCGGGCGGCCCGGTCGTGCCGTTCTGCCCTTGGCCCCCGCCGCTTTTGGCCTGAACCCCTCCAAAATGAATTTCAGGGTGTTTATCACAGCCTTCTGCCTGCGGTTCACTGACATCCGGTCACTTGCATACCTACACACACACACACACACACACACTCTCTCTCTCTCTTTCTCTCTCTCTCTCTCTCTCTCTCTCTCTCTCTCTCTCTCTCTCCCTCTCTCACACACACAGACACATTGTCACACACTCTGCGACACACACACTCTCTCTCATCACATCGCCACACACCCCTGCACCCGCGCCAGGCGCGCTCTGTGGGTGATGACGGCCTGGTGGAGGGCCTCAGGGCCAGCTGCCGCGTGATGGAGATACAGATCACGACACACGCGCGCATGGGGCGCCTGCTGGCCGCGGCCACGCGCGGCGCGCAGAGGAACGGCGGCGGCGGCGGCGGCGGAGGCGGCGCAGCGGAGGCGCCCGAAGCGCGGGAGCGGGTGAGGCTGCCTCTTACCACCCACCCCCCTCGCCCCTGGCCGCACCTGCACGCCTCCGGTCACCCGCTTCCCCACCTTGTTTCTGTTCCCAGAATTTTCCGGCCAAATATCTCTCGGTCCCTTGGCCCCTCCGGCACTGACC
>NW_014008327.1:0-885 GCF_000611645.1 Monoraphidium neglectum | reverse complement strand
ACCTCGATCTGCTGCCCCGCAGGCGTCTGCCCTGCGTTCCTCCCTGTCTGAGCTGGAGTCGTCCTGCCTCGACATCAGCGACCTCTACAACACACACGCGCAGCCGCACGGGGTGAGCCCGGGCTATCATGGGCTTGCAATCTTGACCAAAGGCCGGCAGGCGCGCCAGGCGGGGCTGCGGCGAGCTCAGGGGCGCCTCGGCCCCACCCCGCCCCCCCCCCCCCCCCAACACGCTCGCTCGCTGTTGGGTCGCTCGGCGGCGGCGAGGGCTTGGGGGCCGGCCGCCCTGGCAGCCGCGCTGCGGCGCGACCTACCCCTGGCGCCTCCAAGCGCTTGCTGAGGCGCATACGTGCCATTGCCTGAACCCTGCCCGCTCGCCTTCTGCGCGCTCTCGTGCGCATCTGATCCAGATGTGGGACGTGTGCCTGGAGATCTGCCACTTCGCGGGCCATGTACCGGCGGAGTACGTGCGGCAGCTGTGGGACCTGTTACTAAAGGCTGCCTGGGACTGCACCCTGGGGCCCCCCGGCGCCGACGGGGCGGGGCCGTCGGCGGCGGACTTTGACGCCGGCTGCATCGCCGCGGGGTTTGCGGCGCAGGCCGGGGGCGGGGCGGCGGGGGCGGGGTCGGCGGCGGCGGCGCTGGAGGTCGCCTGCGAGCAGGTGAGGCTTGGGGTGGGGCTTTGGCCGCGGCGCGGCTGGGCACTGCAGGGGCGCGGTTGAGTGAGTGGGACGCACCGCTTCGCCACGTGTCTTTTCTCCCCTGGAACAAAGAAGGCGTGGCCCGTGCTCACTGCTTCTTGCATCACACAATATGATCAGCCCGCCCCTTCTCGTGCCTGCCCTTGCACTCCTCACATCCGAAAACCACTGGCGCCTCCACCCC
>NW_014008328.1:0-3350 GCF_000611645.1 Monoraphidium neglectum | reverse complement strand
GGGCCGGATGGCTACGCGGGGCGGCGGGCGCTGGCGCACGACGCTGGCGTCACCAGCATACTGGCCACGCCTGACGGGTTACACTGGGTCACCGGTGGCCGCGACGCGCGTGTGCGGCTGTGGGACGCGGCCAGCCGGCGTCACATGTTGGTCCACTACCCGGGGGCGTCCAACCCGTCGCGGCGGCCCGTGCGCCTGGCGGCGACGGAGGACGGACGCACGCTGTTCCAGCCGTGCGGGGCGGGCGTGCAGGTGGGCGCGGCGGGGCGCCGCAGCGCGGGCGTGGGTGCGGGTGCGAGGGCGAGGGCATCCAAGGTCGCCTTTGCGATACCTGCATCCTTGCCTCGGCCGTGTGGTAGCTGCGGCCAGTGCGGGCGCCCTAGGCCGTGCGCCTTGCATGGCACGTTGACCGCCTGCGCGTCGGCCTCCCCTCGTCGTCCTGTTGTCCTGCCATCCGTGAGGTCGTCTGCACCCCTCTTCAGTCCGTTTGAAGCGTCCAGCCGCCACCCTGCTGACTACCAGGTGCAACCGCAACCCGCCCAACCGCCGACAACCGACAGGTGTATGACATCAGCACGGGCGCGCTCCTGACGCGCCTCCGCCAGGGCCACTTCGAGCCGGTGACCGCCTGCGCCTGGAGCCCGCTGACTCAGCAGCTCTACACCGCAGCTTCCGACGGCTCGGTGCTGGCGTGGGCGCCAAAGGTTGAGGTGGCACTGGAAGACGAGGAGGCGTGGGAGTGGAGGCGGCGCGGGGACCTTGCGCCAGAGTGGGCCGCTCTGGACGAGGACGACTGGAGCGACGGGTACTGAAAAGCGCTGCAGCGCTGGTTCAGATCTCCAATAGTTTGGGTTGTTTTGCTTGGTGCGTGTTGGTGGCAGTGCTGAGCTGGCTGCCCGGCAACGGCCGGGCAGCCGCGCAGCCGCGCTTTCTCGATTTGGGAGTTTTTGTTTGTTGTTCGAGCAACTTTACCGGCGCTGCAAGATCGCGTCCTTCTCGTGACAAGTGCGTTTTGACTGCACCAAGTCACTGCAATCCTATCAAGCGCTGCGTGCTGCCCCCATGGCGAAGCGCTGGAACACGCGCAGCTGCCGCCGCAATGCTCAACTGTCGCTGACGTCACCCCGATCTCGCATGACCTCAGATATTGTGCTGCTTGGATTGCCTGCACAATGTGCTATCGTTGTTGAGCAAGGTGGGCAGTCGCTCACACCTGGAAGCAACCCCACACACCCACTGGCCACCATTAGGAATGCCATCAGCCTTTGATCGGTCCAGGGGATGATGGCAGCCTGGTGTCACCAGCTTTCATCACTGGCTTGCCACCAGCCGGGGCGCAGTACGCAGCTGGCCGTTGACTCGCGGACACCCCAGGCTGCGCGTGCCTGCAAAGCGGCGGACTGGTTCAAAAGTGACATGCCCAGCCGGCATTCTCTCTGGTCGCAACACGGTCTCACAAAGCTGCCGCACACGCGCCTCAGCCCCGCCGTTGCAACGAGCCGGGCTGTCTAGTGCCTCTCGCACCTCTGCCGATCAGGGCCGCGGCTGCCAGTCTGGAAGAGCGTGAGGCCAAGCACGTTGAAACGGAGGCAGCCAGGTATGTCGCCACTGGCTCGCAGGATTTGTGGCACACAGCACGATCGTCATTTGGGCCGCGCAAAAACTGCTGGCGAGCCTCATACAAGCCTGCAAGCACGGAGAGGCTGGTGCCAAGGCAACAGCACCTTGGACTGTACCGCGAGGGCATTCCCAGTGTGCATGTTGCATGCGCCAGCCGGCTCATTCCTCATGTCCATTCGAATTGTGCTGTACAGATCAGAGACGGCCCTCAGCAGAGCTTGAGCGCACTTGTCGCTGCAACTTGCAGCCAGATTGCCAGGACAGCAAACCTGGCATGCCCCAGCACCACAGCAGCAGCAAACCCAGAGCTAAAACCAGCACTACCGCAGAGCGTTCACTGCATCCCGACCCACGCACTCGAAGGGCCTGCACAGACACCAACGGGCGCGTGCTCTACCCAGCACAACACCAAATAGCTGCCACCCCAAACCGAAGTGCCCATCCAAATCCGGCACAGGCAGCGCCGGACCAGACCTCCAGGCGGCGCCTCACCCAGCCCAAGTCCCTGCCAGCGAAGCGGAAAAGCGCACCACAGTCATGCTGTGCGGCGCGGCGGCGGCCCGCAATTTTTTCTCTCGAACCGGCCGCTTGCCAGCCCCAGGTCGGCGTCACCCGGCCCAGCGCCGAGAGCTGAGCGCCGAGGCCCCGCCTGCTGCAAGCCCCGGCCAGCCTCAGGCAACCTGGCCGCCGCCCAGCTCCCGCAGCCGGCCGTGCAGTGCCTGGACCTCCGTGAGCCACTCTGAGCAGCCCCGGCCCTCGTCTGCGCGCAGTGAGCAGGGTGCGGGGAGGGTTCAGTGCGTGGAGCAATTGCAACCGTGATGTGGCACCAGACGGGGATATGCAGGGGTGAGCATCGCATTGTGGATGCAGACTGCAGGCCAGGATGATGCAATGCCACGAATTGCCCTGCATGGGGGCAAGCGACATGTCCATGCGTCCCCTCCGGATGGCGGTCTCTAATTCATGTGCGTTGTGGCGGGGCCTCCCGGAGCAGCACGGTTGTGATGTGCACGCGCGCATGCAAGCTGGCGCCCGCGCCGCCCCTTCTGCGCCGCTCACGCGTGTCTCCAGGCACGAGGTGCTGTGCAGGCTGGTGCCACCAGTCCGTCAGAGCGCCCTTAACCGCACAGTCCGCAAACTCGCGTGCGCGCCGCCCCTCCGCGAGCGCCTCCTCCAACAGAGGCAGCCGCTGCGCCACGTCGGCCGTCCTGAGAGCGCCGACCTGTGCCCGCAGCCGCGCAGCATCCGCCTTCGCGGCTGCGAGCCGCTCGGCGCCGGCGGTCGCCTGCTCCTCCAGGGACGACAGCAGCCGCTGCTGATCGCGCGCGCGGCGGCAGCCGCCTGCGGGGACGAGGGGGGGTGGCGGGGCGGCGGCAGGGTGGGTGCAGCTGCTTGCGGCGCGCGTCTCAGCTTTGAACATCAGCCACAATGCATCGCCAGTATCCCGCCCCGGGCCCGTAATCGCCGTCAACCCACCTACTACGCCAGCCATCAACTCTGCAGGGCACCTCACAGGCGCCAGCTCATCCAGATCGCTCGCCGCCTCCAGCGCCGCCGCCATGGCGGGGTCGATCGACGCCGCCGCCGCACCGACCGCGCCCACGCCAGAGCTGGTGCTCGCGGCCACCGCGGCGCCCGCGCGGCAGAGGTGCTGCGACGCCAGCCGGAACCGCACGCCCGTCGGCCCCGCAAGCAGACCGCCCCGCGCGCCCGCGACGAGCGCCCTGAGC
>NW_014008329.1:2934-4055 GCF_000611645.1 Monoraphidium neglectum | reverse complement strand
ACCCTCATCCCCCTCACTCACCCCCACACCCCTAGTTCCATCACTACCACGGGGAGGCCGTCAACCCCCGCCACCTGTCAGTCTGGGAGAGGTGCGGTGCCGCCGCTGCAGCCGCCGCCGCCGCCGCCAGTGGGGGCGCCGGACGCGCGACCTCTCGTGCCTTGTCGCTGCGTTTTTGGCCCACTCTTGTCATCTCAGCAGGATGCAGTGACACAGTCACAAACCAGTGAGCACAACTGGAATCCTTTCAAAACTACTGAACACAACAATGATCCAAATTCTGCAGGTGGGTGCTCAAGTGGGATGCTCACTACAACCCTGCAGCCGACGCCGCCCACAAGAAAGTGCAGGACGCCGCCGCCGAAGAGCAGGCCAAGCTGGCCGCGGAGATGACATCATCGGGCGTCCCCGGCGGCGCCAAGGACGGCGCAGCAGGCACAAGCAACAGCGCCGGCGCCGCGTCGTTCCCGACCGTGTATGAGTGACGGTCACACGCCGCGTTTTACGGCAGCACATGCCGGCTTGCGCCTCGCTCGGGGCGGGCACCCCGAGCCAGCACGCAAGCGGCTGCGCCGCCGTCAAGTGCGAGAGGGTAGCCCCTGCGAGGGGCTGGGGGCGGCGCATCTGCTGCGCCTTCTGCTTCGTGCGGTCCCTGGTTGATGGGCGGCCTGCCATTCATTGACAACCCTTTAAGTACACGTATTACCCTCCTCTGTGCGGCCTCGCTGCATCCAAGCCCCGCGAATGGGTGCAACTGGCGCCAGCTGGCAGCCCGCACCCGGCTGTCGGCCTTGCATTTGCATGACCTACCTGCTGCCAACCGACATTCCCCGGTCGCCTCGCGTCGCGTATGACGGCGATGATTCAACAACAGTCGACAAATCTTGCTTGGGACACGGAACTAGGCAACGCTGCCTCCCTCCCCCAACACGACCCGCGGCCGGGGCCGCATGCAGGAAGGGATACCTTGTTTGCGGTGCCCGCGTCGGGCCGCCCACGGCCCCGACGCTCGGGCCCGCGCCCGCCGCCTTGGGCTGTCGTCCGCTCTCGTGGCGCTTGGGCTTTTGAACCGGCGGCCGCGGCCCGCCCGAGACACCGACGGACCGCCCCCCCCCCCCCCC
>NW_014008329.1:2288-2773 GCF_000611645.1 Monoraphidium neglectum | reverse complement strand
CCCCCCCCCCCCCCTGGGATTTTGGGGGAGTAGCTGATGTGTCGGGAGCTGGCGGCCGCGTTGCTGCCGGGGATGACGTCACTCCCCATCAGGTGATGGCCCACGCCACTCCTTTTTGCCACTTCGAAGGCGCGCCTGATGCACTGAAGCTCCCGGTGGATGACTGGCCCGGCGCGAGGCCGGGCCGGCGTGAAGCCCGGTGTGAAGTTGGGGCGGCGCCAGATCTTCCTTGACTGCTGTCATCCGCGCGCGCCTGACCCCGCACATGTCCCCGTGCGGCAACGAGCAACTGATAATGGAACGGTCAATACTACAATTAGACGCTAGATAGAGGTTTACACATTGAGCACGATCTACTACTCACCAAACGGTTCGCCGGGTGCGCAGCGTGCTCATGTGATGATGCCGAGCGCACCTGCGCTTGTGTCTCACCCCTCAAACTTCCACACACGCGAGCGATTTCTGTCCGCCCCCCCCCCCCCCCC
>NW_014008329.1:0-1746 GCF_000611645.1 Monoraphidium neglectum | reverse complement strand
CTCACCGGAACAACAACAAATGGAATCGCACGGCCCGGCCTGGCGGGCAAGTGCCATGCACGTTTCACGCCTGCCCCGCGCGCCGCGCGGAGCCGCCGTCGTGCGGCGTCAACCGAAGCGCTCCCGTCTTTTGATGCCGCGCCCGCACGGCCACCGCGCACGTCCCCACCTCGCCTATCCCACTCGCCGAGCAGCGCTGGCTGAGCGAGGCGAGGCGATGCCGGGATGCTCGCCGCAGCCGCAACCCACCGGATCGCCCGCCCGCGCGGGTTTGGGCGCGGCCGGTGCCCGTGTCGTCGCGGCCTGATCAAGCGGCAACGATTGTCGGTTACGCGCGGCAACTGTGTAAAGGCGCAAGGAGAGACCAACGTGTGGCGTGCTGTTGACTTCTGCAATTCTGAAAGCTCTGCGGACATTGGCTCGTTGATACACTCTTTACTGCGTTGCTGCAGTCAAGCGGCCGCGGCGCCGGCGCGGCGGCTGCTGCCAAAGGGTTGGCGGGAAGGCAGGAGTTTACTCCTTTGGCCGCATCATCACAGCTGATGTTACAAGCCTGGAGCTACTGCAAACATGGATTGCCAGGAAAAATAAGATGTGGCTGAAGGCAGGCTGGGCAACGCTTGAACACTCCTTTGACAAACGCAGGCTCCAGGCCACAGGCTGGGCGGGGCTGCCAAGCCAAATTATGTGGATGCAAGCAGTGCTGCGCACTCCTGTGATGCAAAACAGTGCCGCCCGTTAGCAGTTTAACACAACAATGGGGGAGAGCTCATTGGGGGAAGGAAGTCGTGTGGGACGAGTGTGTGTGCATCAAGGTCGCTCCAGCCACGATTTGCTGGCAGTTGCAAAGATGTGGCCAGGGCTGCTGGGTGGTGCCATTGACTACCAGGATTGAGGGGTGACAAGTCTCACTCAGGGCCGCCGCACGTGCATTCGTGCCAACGAGCAGCCGCTTGTGACCGTGCGCCGTCCGCCCGCCCGTGTGCACCGCGCAGGCGCACGCCAGAGGGCCAGAAAACCCCCATGCGCCGATGCCTCGCGGCTCCCGCAGACGCTCTCTGGTGCGCTACGCCTGCCTCGGCTGCAGGCGTGACGCGTCATGTAGGTGATGGTCGCAACTTCCGCTTAGGCGGCCTTCCAGAAGCACCTGGCCGCGCCCTCGTTGCTGGAGAAGTGCCAGGGGCAGGGCAGGCAGCGGCCCATGGCGACCCACGGCGCCCACTGGCCGGCCGCACACGGCGAGCACTCGGCGGCGCCGGGGGCGGCAAAGGAACCGGCGGCGCACGCGGCGCAGGCCTGCAAAGCATTGCAGGATGGGGTGCAATAGGGGCTGGTTTTATGGAAATTGCCTCAGACGACGACAGCTGTCTGCGCGGCAAAACTGGAACGCCTGAACGGGCGGCGGCTGCCGCCCGCACGCCGCCGCCCTCTCCACGCCCCCACAGCTTTGTTGAATACTACCATCCACATCCACATCAGCGATCCCCATTCAAAGACGGCCAATATCACCCCCCGACCCCACCCCTTCCGCCTAAAAAAAGTCAGCACCGGGGCTTTACCCCGTCCTGGGAGACGTAGCCAGCATCGCAGGCGACGCAGCCCTTCTGGCGCAGGTTGTAAATTTGGCCCTTGGGGCAGCCCGACGACAGCGCCGCCAGCTCAGCGGGCGACAGGGCCGGAGCCGCGGGGGCCGCCGGCGCGGGCGCGGGCGCGGGCGCCTCCGCCTCGGCGTCGGCGCCGGCGGCG
>NW_014008330.1:0-3354 GCF_000611645.1 Monoraphidium neglectum | reverse complement strand
ACCCCACACTACCCCACCCCACTCCGCCCCACACCACCCTCCCAAAACACCTCAATCTCACATACACACGGAGGCCAGACTGTCATGAGGTGGTCTGAGGAAGTTCATCGCGAGCCTACTCACCACTTGTACGTGATGACGGCCTCGACCGCCGGCACCGTGAAGATGGACGGGTCACCGGACACCTGCGGCCAGGTGACGCCCGGGTGTGTTGGTCGGGGTTGGTCAAGGAGGGAGGCCATCAGCGGGCTCGCCGCGTGTGTCAGGGTTCTGGGGTGGCGGGGCCTCTCTGGCAGCCCCCACTCTGCTGAAAGTCGCGCCGAGGCGCCGGCGCCTTGCGGCCCGGCCGCTCCCACGCGCCGCCCCGCGCGCCGCAGCGCATCAAGGCGGTGGGCGCCCCATCAGCGGGCTCCTTGCGCCGCCGCGGCGCGTGTGCGTGGCAAATGCACACGCCAGTCCACTCCTGCCCACACAGAAGCATGTACACACACACACACAATTACACACACGTCCACACACACACACACACACACACACATACACACACGCGCGCGCGCGCGCATGCCGCGCTATCTCACTTGGTACCGCGACAGCGCCAGATTGACCAGCCCCACTGGCCCAGGCTTGGCCGCATCCTCAACTGCCACCACACGCGCCAACACCTCCACGTCCGCTGTCCAGACTGGGTTGTGTATGTGTTTATATGAGGGTGTTGAGGGGGTATTGAGGATGGGTTTGATGTGTGCGTGTGCGACTGCGTGGGCCCGTGTGTTTCATGGCACGGAATATGGATGCGGTTAGTCTCTGCCTCATGGATTGCACGGCTGCTCCACCATCTTTTCCTGTTGGGCAAGTCCCTCACTCCACACGAGGGGTTTTGTGAGCGCAACCCCCTCCAAGCGGTTTCGTGATCAGTGCACTACCTGCGACCCTGCGGCGCCCCGCTGCGTCCGGCGCCGCGACCCTCCCGCCTCAACACACAGCAGAACGAGCCCGCGGGAAGCATCCCGCTCGCGTCCGCTGGGCAGCCCCCCGCCTCACCCTGCTTCTGATTCCCCCGGCAGTCCGCGCGCGGGGCCGGCAGGCGCGCCGCCCAGAAGCGGCGCCAGTCGAACGGCCCCGATTGCGGGTCGGGGGCGGCGGCGGTGAGCAGGTCATCATCATCAGTGCCCAGGGCCGCTTTGAATGCCGCGTCCTGTTTAGTCATTCGCGCATAGGTCGGCAGTGTTAGCTAACCATGCAAACGAGCGAGTGTGTAACATTGTGCGTGTGTGTACATATACAAGTGCAGCAGCGGCTGCGGCAGCGGGGGCGATGGCGTCGCGGGCTGTTAAGGGCTGCTGCAAAAGCAGACAGGCCCAAGCGTGGCGGAACGCACGGCAAGCGATCGAGGCGGCCTCAGCTGACGAGCATCAGCGCCGCCGCCGCAGGCAAGGCACCGCGGCACGCGTCCTCAGAGCACGGCGGTTCGGCGCCCCTTCCCCCTGCATGCGCGCCGCCCGAGAGAAAGCGGCGCCCGCATGCGCTGTACGGGCTCGTCCTGAGCCGCGTCGCGGCTGCTGGCGCCCGGTTGGATACGAGAGGGGACAGAGCAGAGCATCAACCCTACCTTGACCGTCATGCTGCCCAGTGTCACCACGCCGTGCTGCTCCAGAATATCTATGGCCTGCCCGGGCTCGACTGCCAGCAGGGACGCGACGGACACGCGGGGCCGCCCCGCCTCTGCTGCGTCCGGCACACCGAGCGCGGCGCTCTCGGCGTCGCCCGCCCCCGGGTCGTCCGGGGGCAGCAGCGGCTGAGCGCCTTCCGTCATAATGGAGCGAAGTGAGTGGGACGTGGATCGCTTGTGAGGAAACTTGGCACTCTGACAAGCTGCCGTGCGCGGTGAGTACTGACGAGTGCGCGGAGAAGCGCGTGGAGCACGAGTTCGCCTCTGCCGTACTCAAAGTGTTTTGCCCGTCCGAGTCACGCGCCTCATGACGCGCAGCTCGCTGCCGGCAGATCACCCTGATCATGCAAGCAACGGGGCCGCCTCACCGCCCATGGCTTGGCACTTGAAATGACCAACACGTCTTCGCGCTTACGGTATGGCTGCCTATGTCTGGGCCCTGTAGAGCCCAATGGGGCCATTGCCAGTCAAGCACTGGTCAACCAACACGGCTGTTGGTTCGTTGATGGCCCTGCTGATGCCGCCAGACCCTGTGTGCATAAAGCACACCAACCCACTCATAACACCACTTTGACACCATATCAGGCAGTTTATCACCACGCATCGGCGCCGGCAGGCACCGCGGAGCCTGCGTAGGCATGCCGTGTCACTGGCTATCAGCCAGTTGCCCAGCCACCCAAACAATTTTGTATAGCTCAGGCACAAGCAGCAGGGTCAGCATGCTTGTTGAACATGTAGGCTCGGTGCACAAGCTGTATTCATGCGCGTGTTGCACATGTCTGCCTTGCCCGTCGCAGTGCTGGTCGTTGCACAGTAACTATTTGGGGCGGTTTCTAGTCCTCCCACATTGGCAATCTAAGCTTCACCGCCAACTGTTGCTTGGCTGCTAACGGCTGCCTCAGATACTCCGTAACAGCAGGGCAAGGGACCTTACACAACGTGTGGTTGATGGTTCGGCAGCCAGAGCCACAGCCACAGCCAAACCCACAACCAACTTGCTGCTTGAAGCAGCAAAGGGCACAGTAGACGCGGCACAACACCGCCCATCACACCCAACACAGCACACAAACAAACATGGATGAGCAGCTGATGGGCTTGTGGACACTGCGTTGCTTCAAAATGTACAAGGCAAGAACACCTGCAGTACATGCTGTGATGTTGATGGGCCGGTTCAAGATATCACTGCGTTTATCACACAGGCTGGATGGCTGCAGAAGCTTGCACCCACAGCCGGCAAGACAAGCACAGACAAAGCGGAGCACTGCAGAGCAGAGCAGCTGGCTGCGCGCGTGCTCAGCAGCATGTGGTAGACCAAACCAGGATTGACCGTGTACGGCGCGTCAGGGGACCGCGAAATTTGCATCGCCCTACAGACACAACAGCATGCACAACACGCAGCGGGCTGCAGCAGCCGCTGCGTGTGGTGCATAACATTCTAGCACGCACCAAGATGACTTGGCGTTTGCTCGTGCAGATTGTCATGTCATTGATGAAGCATCTGTCCGGTGAGATTTTGATGCCTGCAGTTGCAGCAAGCACGGGCGCATGCGCGACACGCGGCGTCGCTGGAGGGTGCGCCCAGCCGCCCCCAAAGCGTCATGCCAGCAATACAGTGCTCCTGACCCGCGGCCGCGCGGCGGGCGGTTCACCGGCGGCGAAGTCCTCTTCTGCCCTCGGCCGCTTGC
>NW_014008331.1:0-1587 GCF_000611645.1 Monoraphidium neglectum | reverse complement strand
ACACACACACACACACGCACACGCACACACACACACACACGCACACACACACAAACACACGCACACGCACACACACACACACACACACACACAAAACACTGAATATCCTGGGGCCCATCTTTCGCTCAATTTTGCGATATCACTCTTGCACCATGTTCCGCGTTCCTGTCGACGGTTTTGCCGCTTTCAGGAGGGGTTTCCACCTTTTCCCGACCGGGGTACCCCCGCACCCGCAAAGAAGCGGGTGCGGTGTGCGCCATACGAGGGGCCGGGTCGCGTGGAGTGGACCTCTGTCGACCTGCACCCGCCCCGGCCCCCCGCCCCACTCCAGGGGCGATCCCACGCCCCTGTGCGCGCGCGCTCTTGCACCTGCACGCTCGCACACGCGCACACATAAGAACACACACTAGCACGCGTGCACGCACATACGCACACATTTGCATCTCGCGCGAGCGCGCTCTTCCCCCTCTCTCTCCCTTTTCCTCTCTCTCACACACACACACGCGCACACAAACTCCTCTCCTCTCTCCATCACGCACACACCTCGCCTCATCGTTCAAACACGCCACCCCTCCCCACCCCCCCCAGGTGCGCGGCGTCACCGACGCCGGCCTCAAGCCGCGCCCCATCCGCACCGCGGCCGTGCTGGGCGGCGGCCTCATGGGCAGCGGCATCGCCACGGCGCTCGCGCTTGCGGGGGTGGACGTGCTGCTGAAGGAGGTCAACCAGCAGTTCCTGGACGTGAGCAGATAATTGTCGATTGATTAATTTGCCTGTTTGGTGGTTTTGATGATTTGGGGTTTTGCTGGATTGTTAGTTTTAGGTCACCTGAGGGAGGGAGTCAGCGGCGTGGACCTGCTCCTCAAGGAGGTCCACCAGCAGCTCCTGGACGTGAGACAGTGAATTCATCGATTGACGGACTGCCTACTCGTGGGATTTTCTCGATTGGGAGTTTGCCTATTTGTTGGTCGTGCCACCGGAGTGCAAGAGGGAGGCAGCAGCAAGACGGGCTGGCACGCCAGCGGTTTCTGGGCTCGAGCGATGAGTCAGTACTTTACCCGCCCACATCCCTCAAGCCCACGCATACCCGATTGGCGGCGGTCCCTCATATGTAGCTGCGGTGGGAACTCCAACCCATCACTGCGCTGCGCAGTCACTGCTCAACCCCTAGAATTCTTGGGACATCTACTCCTTGCGGGCGGCTGTCGAGCAGACGCGCGCGTGCGCTTGCGCGCGCGGACACCTTGCACCACCCTGCCCAAAACGCCACTCTTCACTCCCCCCACCTGACAACAAGCCCTAAAACCTGAACCTTCAAACCCTAAACCCTGTCAGGGCGGCATGGGCCGCATCAAGGCCAACCTGGCTTCGCGCGTCAAGAAGGGCCGCATGGCGCAGGTGTGTGTGTTTTGGGGGGGGGGGGGGCCCCAGCCAGGGGCCCGGGGCCAGGGGCAGAGGGTCGTGAGTGGGGGCATCCTGGGCCCCGCCGCCCTGCTGGACGGCTGCTAGCGGCGCTGGTCACGCCGTGCTTGACAAATTCAATTGACACGCGTCCCTGTACACATACACATTCACACAGTCCCACAC
>NW_014008332.1:0-3356 GCF_000611645.1 Monoraphidium neglectum | reverse complement strand
GGACAGCGATGAGGAGGCGCGGGGGCGGCGGCGGCCGGCGACGGGGCGCCAGGAGGCCGCCGCGGGGGCTGCCGAGGATGAGTTAGAGGAGGAGGAGGATGAGCAGGAGCAGCTGCCTGTTCGAGCGCCGCAGCGAGGCCGTGGCCGGGGCGCAGGCCCCGGCGGCGCGGCGGGGCCGCCGCGCCCCGGGCCCTCGCCCCGCCAGCCGCGCGGCGGGCGGGCGCGGTGGGTCGGGCACGACGTGCCGTCTCAGGGGGCCACGGTGGCCGGCGTGCGCAGCGCCATCGGCTCGCTGTTCGGCGGCTGGGACGACGTGCCAAAGGCAGGCGCGCCGGGCGGCGGCGCCTCGGAAGATGAAGACGACGAGGCGGGGGCGTCCCAGGGCGCTCTGGGCGGCGACGACGCGGTGTGCGACGCGTTGGGGCCGCCCGACGGGGGCGCCGCAGGCGGCGACGGCGACGCCCCGGTCGACGAGTCCGAGGATTTTGCCACCGACGACTTCATCCGCAAGCACAACCGGCAGGTGGCACTAAGGAAGCAGCAGCAGCAGCAGCAGCAGCAGCCCAAACGGCCCGGGCGGGCGGGCGGTGGCGACAGCGGCGGGCGCGGCGCCGGCGCCGGCGGCAAGCGTTCAAAGGGGCCGCGCCGGGGGAGGAGGAGCCCCGAGATTAGAGAGGAGCTGCACTCACAGCAGCAGCAGCAGCAGCAGCAGCAGCAGCAGCAGCAGCAGCAGCAGCAGCCACAGCAGCGGGCGCGGGGGGGGTCCAAGCAGCAGCGGCGGAAGAAGCAGCAGCACACGGGTGACGAAGTGATAACAATAGAGTAGTCAGAGGCTGTCCGTCGCTGCCCCACAGCTTGCACTCATCCCCAGCCTTGGCCTTCTCTATTGGGTTCGGTTGCCCGGCTGTCTGCGGTGGCAACCTGACCACCACGGGCACATGTAAATCTATTCGGATCCCGCAGCAGCTTGTAATATGTGGGCGTTCATGTTGCGTTTCCCATGCTGTCCCTGCTGCCCGGCAGATGCACAGCGCACCTCTGGGAGAGCGCCAACAGCCGCAGCCAGGCACGGCTGGTCGGCCGCTGCTGCCGCACTGGCCCTGTCCAGACCACCACTGCTGTTTTTTGTAAGGTAGTTCTGGCGTGCTGATCAGCGCTCCCTGCGGCGACAGCCGCCGCACTCCCCCTGACGTTCCGCAAGGCGAGCCTTTGCGGCAGCTGGCGGCCCATGCCTGCGGCTGCAACATGAGCAGCAACGGCACGAATGTGGAAGCTGAGGGCGCAGGCAAGAATGTGGACAGAGAAGACGTACAGGCGGCGGCGCAAAGCTGGCGATGTGGGCGGGGTGAGTCCGCAAGGTTGACGAGTGGCGCGGCGTCCCCGGTCTATGATGGCGCCCTCCAATGAGCGGCAGCTTGTGCAGGAGGATCTGGGGGCCACACAGCTGGCTGAGGCGCTTGGGGAGCCAGGGCCATTGGCGTGATCAGAGAGCACGCTGGCGCGCTGGCCGGTGGGGCGCCTGCTCTGAGGGCGGCGGGTAGTCGAGGCAGTCTCTGGGGCCAGCATGTGTCTGGTCCAGGGTGCTGCACCATTGTGCTGATGAAGAGCGCTCTGTAGAAAGTACCAGATGTTGCACCGTGTTGGTCAGTGTTGTGTCGAGATTTGAGAGGGTTCACCCAGTTGCCGCGGCACTGAATGAGCACCGCGGGATTGGCGTACGAGCAGCCCAGCAGGGGCGGCAGCGCCCCCAACCAGCTCGTGCGCTTTGTGGACCGCCGCTTGTCACGCCCTTGATTGGGGTGGATGCCCTGCCCCGCATTTTGCACTGCTTTCTTATCCACTGCGAATACTCATCCTGCACTCTCCCCCCACTGCTGTGGCGGTGCCGGTCGTGAGTG
This sequence comes from Monoraphidium neglectum, assembly GCF_000611645.1. Classification (NCBI taxonomy): domain Eukaryota; kingdom Viridiplantae; phylum Chlorophyta; class Chlorophyceae; order Sphaeropleales; family Selenastraceae; genus Monoraphidium; species Monoraphidium neglectum. Next base: position 1,458 of record NW_014008332.1, on the reverse strand, counting down.
AACTCACAGTGCTGGGGAGTGACTGCAGCTGCTGGCTGGCGGTCCGCTTTGCAGGCTGCTGGCGGCTCCATGGCTGATGGCCGCCAGCAAAGCACTTGCCATACGCTTTTGCATGTACATGCGTGCCCCGTCTGTGAGTTCGCGCCCTCACTCGGGCGTCATGATGGGACAGCGGGCGCATGATAAGCTGCGTCATGCGCAGGCCATGAGGCAGCAGTGGTGTAGAGGACCGGCAGCTTCCCAACGCTGCAGCACACAGGGCAGGCTGCGCTTGCCAAGCAGGCCATTGCAGTTTCAGTATTCCCGGAACAAGGAGTGAACAGCGCAAGTCTTGCATAGCACGGCGTCTCCAGCGAGCCAGGGTGGTCGTGTCTCTCTTGTCTAGGTCTCATACCGGCTGTTGGCATCACGCACAAGCCTCGGCACACAACATGTCGGCCAGCGTGAAGCGTCCCGATGCCTATCCCGCGTACCACCCCGTCGGCCAGGATGTCGAGCAGGGCGGGTCAGTCGATTACAAGGGCGCATCACAAGCCCACGAGTTTATGCGCAAGGGGTTTGTCAACAAAGTATTCGGTGAGAGCCCCGCGGTAGACTTGGGCAGCACCGCGCAGCGCTCGCCGCGACCCACCGCCCGCTGGCGCCGCACCCCCCGCTGACGCCAAACGAGGCCCTCCGCCCGCCGCCGCGCAGGCATCCTTGCTGCGCAGCTGATCCTGACCGCGCTCGTCGCGGCGCCCATCGTGCTGGCTGCGCCCGTCAAGGGCTTTGTGGCGGCCAACTCGTGGGTCGTCGCCCTGGCGTCCCTCGGCAGCCTCGTCCTCATCCTGGTGCTCAGCTTCAGCGAAAGCGCCCGCCACACGTGAGCCCGCCCGCCTGCAAAGCCTGGCCTCCACGCGCGCGGACCCCGCTGCAGTCGGTCTGATGAGCTGGCGGCGCCCGCTCTGACGCACGCGCCGGCTGCAGCGGCCAGCCCCTTGGAGCGGCCCGCCCGACCTTCAGCCCGCCCCGCCCCACGGCCGCCCTCCTCTCCCCACCCTCGTCGCCCCTGCCCCCGCAGCCACCCAACAAACCTGCTGCTGCTTGCCGCGTTCACCGCGCTTGAGGGTATTGCCGTCGGCGCCATTTCCGCGTCCTACGACCTCCACACCGTCGGCCTCGCCGTGGTCATCACCGGCGGCATCACCGCCGCGCTCGCCGCCTACGCGGCCCGCACCAAGACCGACTACACCGCGCGCGGCGGCATGCTGTTCACGGCGCTCGTCGCGCTGATCTTGACCGGCCTGATCGGCGCGTTCACGCGCAGCTCGGCGTTTGACCTGGTGGTTGCGGGCGGCGGGGCGCTGCTGTTTGGCTGCTACATCGTGTATGACGTGCAGATGCTCATCGGCGGCGAGCACACAAAGTTCCAGCTGAGGTGCGGCCACGGCCGCGGGCGCGGGCGCGGGGCGCCCTGCT
>NW_014008333.1:1152-3780 GCF_000611645.1 Monoraphidium neglectum | reverse complement strand
GGCCTGCGCGTGGTGGCGGCGGCGGCGGCGGCGCAGCCGCGATCAACCCCGACGACAGCTCGGCCTTCCCGGCCCTCGCGTGAGCGCGCGCTTGCGCGGCGCGCCTGGCGACAGCCTCCCAGGCTCCAGCGCGCCACACCTGAGGCCGGCGCTTAGTCAGCCGGCGGGCTTCACCAGCAGCATGAGGGCCGCGTGTAGGGCTCTTGCATCTTCACCAAGGCGGGCCCCTCCACGGGCGGCCGAGGTAGGGACAGTGAGCGGCAGCAACACCGCCGCCACGAAAGCACCACTTTGAACGACGTGGCGGATGCCACCTGGCGGGGCGGCGTAATCGCGGAGGGGGTGGTGGCCGAGCTTCCTGGCCCGGCAGGTGGCCTGCGGCTATCGGGCACTTGCGATGGCGTCGGGCTGCCAGCCCTCATCACGCAAGGGGGTTTGGGTTTAAGGGAGGGTCGCGGCGTTCGGCACCCCACCTGCCTGGGTGCACTGGCGTGCGCCTCATCCAAAGGCGCCATCCACGAAACCCCCTTGCACGCCCGATCAGTGCCGGGCCCACCTCATTTGCCCCCTCAGCAAACTGCGTTTGTGCCACGCCTGCGCGCCGCCTCAGCAGGACGCTCGTCGCACCATCTATAGCACCCAGTACATGCACAGGCCGGTTGGGAAACCTCACCGCCCTCCACTTGGCTCAACCGTTGAGCTTTTCGCTTTTGCGCGTGTCCTTTCGCCTTATTGAGTCCTCTCCACCCTTCTCACCATGAGTCAAACGAATTGTCGTGGCTATGCGTGCATGCTGGAAAAGCCGGGAGCCATCCGTCCACCTGCCCCTTTCGCGTGCCACGCTGGCGCGAAAGCGCACGCACGCCACGCCTCGGGAACCTCAACCTCTTTTCGTGCTGCCTTGCACCTGTTTTGGCGCGCGCCGCAATGATGAGCCGATGCGGTTGGTGAGCCCCCTGGCAAGCTCGAGAGCAGGGGCCCGGGTGCGATCCTGCGCGCCTGGGCCCTGTCTTGGGGTGCGCGTGGTCGCCGGCTGACTCTACGTGATGCTAGGGGTCTGCACGGGGGTTTGCCCGGGTTGTGTAAAGCTTCCAGGTGGCATAATGACTGACCTACGCCAGTGGTGGTGTCAAGCTGAAAGCACACAGGCTTGAGTCACTGCCCTCTGCGGACTGCTGCAATTTTCTGCCACGCTGGCTCTGCTTTGCAACTAATCAAGAGGATTAGCAGCTTGCTGGCCGTACAGTGAATATCATAGACACGGATTTAACAAGTTCATGCATTTACGTGCATACGGTGTGCTGGCAGATCCACCGTACTGGGTACTCTCATGCTTCGACGCTTCAATGCATCACACAGCTCACGACAACTGCGTGATCCAAAGCTGATCTCATACCAAGTCATTCGTTCGACTGGCCAGGCGTGAGGCAAAGACCGTGACATAGCGGTGTGCCGTCGCCAGCGCGGCCATCAGCACCGCGACAGCCTGCATCATGGACGTGTTGGCGGGCTTCAAGTAGAGCAGCTCTACCAGCTGCACGCGGCCCTTTGGAGCGCTCCTAGGCGCCCAACCCCGCCATGAGCGCCATGGCAGCCGCAGCGCCGCCGGCACCCCAGGCGCAGGCGCCCACTCAGGCGGCTTCCCCGGCCGCCCCACCAGCCCCCGCCCCCAGCGGCAGCCCCGCCGCGGGGGCAGCGCCCGGCCGCCTGCTGTATCTGGTCGTGACGCAGGGCGCCCAGGCCCCGGAGCGACGAGACGGTGGCCGCCCCGCGGGCGCCCGCTACACGCGCGACAGCGTCCGCTCCCTGCTCCAGCTGCTGGGCTGCAAGCCGCGGCTGGCCCACAAGATTGCAGCCCTGGTCTTCTCATCCGTCGAGGCCCTCGTGGCGCCGCCCGCCACCGGCGCCGGCGGCCGCCAGCAGCGCACGAGCCGGCGGCAGTTTGCCGTCCACGCCCACGGAAGGGACGGGCGCGTCGCCGTCAGCCTGCCGCGGGCCGAGTTCCTGCAGCTCGTGTCGGCGGCCGCGGCCCAGTTTTCCTACAAGATCGCCCCCGCCAGCGACGAGCTTAAGGTGGCGACAGGGTGAGGCGGGGCGCACGCCTCGCGGCGCGACAGCAGCCAGCGGCTGCAGGGGGGCGACTGCCTGCGTGCGCTCAGCCTAGTCTGTGTGTGACCAGGGGTGCACACACGTACTCGCATGCATAGACGCATATCAGTTTCTGCTTTGACGCGCAGTTTCAGCCCCTGGCCATGCCGCCTTTCTTTGACTGGCCCCACCATTCGCCCTGACGCGGGCCTGCATCTGGCCCCACATCCACGCCCCACACCAACCGCGCGACCCCAGGCTGCGGGAGCGGCGGCGCTGCGTGATCGTGCTGCTGTGCGGCACCAGCGGCAGCGGCAAGTCCACGCTCGCGTCCCTCCTGGTGCGCGGCGGCGCGCAGCGCGCACGCGCGGGCACGGGACCTCGCTCGTGCGACGAGGCGCGGCACTGGGACGCCTCCCCGCACGCACGGCTCACCCTGCTGCGTGACGTGCACAGCTGCGCGAGCCCCTGCGCCTCCACCCGGCGCCTCCCCCCTCCCGACCATCTTCTCACATGCCGGCGTGACACCCCCCCCCCCCC
>NW_014008333.1:0-723 GCF_000611645.1 Monoraphidium neglectum | reverse complement strand
TCGCACAGGCGGGCCGCCTGGGCATCACCACCGTGGTGTCCACGGACAGTGTGCGCCACATGATGCGGTCCTTTGCGCCCCGGGAGGAGGCGCCCCTGCTGTGGGCCTCAACCTACCAGGCGGGGGAGGCGCTGCCGCAGGGCGCCGCCGGCGCGGGCAAGGCCGGCAGCAGGGAGGGTGGGGAGGTGGGTGCTGAGCTGGGGGCGCCGTTTTCGTTGCGCCGCGGGGAGCTGGTGTCGTGGGCAGCTTGCTCGGCGACATCAGCGCCAGTGGGGGCGGGCGGCCAGGGATGCGCTCAGCACTCCAGGGCTACGGCCTCCCGCTACATCGCTGGTGGCGCCGTGCAACCCGGGCACTGATCGCGCGCCGCGACCTAGTCTCCCCCTTCCCCCCCCCAGCCCAACAACCCACACTTCACCCTCGTTGTCCCCTCCTGTGCCCCCAGCCTACCCCCCAGGAGGTTGTGATTGCGGGCTACAAGGCGCAGTGCGCACTGCTGGCGGAGCCCATAGCGGCGCTGGTGGCCGGCTGTGAGGCGCGCTGCCAGAGCCTGGTCTGCGAGGGTGCGGGGGGGCTGGGGGCCACTTGGGGGCGCAGAGCCCGGCTGGCTGCATCAGGGGGAGGGGGGCGTGAGGGCGGGACAAGCAAGGGAAATTGACAGCGAGTGGGTTTGGCAACAACAATAGTGGCCTGTGCCTAGGTGGGGCCGGTTCCACCCCGCGC
>NW_014008334.1:0-3356 GCF_000611645.1 Monoraphidium neglectum | reverse complement strand
GAACATAACAGATCATCAGGTGACGAGGGTCTCTCATGAAAAGATAGTTGCAACCGGCGCGCCCGCCGCCGCACCTGAGTGACGCGCGGTCAAACAGCTCCACCGCGTCCACCGCCGTCTGGTCGCGCAGGATCGACGCCGCACGGCACGCGGCGCGCACGTCCGGGAACACGATGAAGGCGGACGCCTGCGGGTGCGGTGGTTGTCGGGGCATGCAACGCATCGCATAGCTGATCGGTCGGTGAGCGATCGCTTTCGTTTCTGCGCTTCAGAGAGCCCTCCCAATGCTGTTTTGGCAACAATGATTGCCAGTCCCAAGGGCAGGGATCGGGGCGTGTTGGTGTGCGCATGCGTGCGGGCGTGCGTGCAGGCCGCAGAGGGTTGGGTGTGCGCGCCTTGTTGGGCCACTCGGGCACTGTGTTGTACGTGGCCTGGCTAACGAACCCCAGGGTGCCCTCGCTGCCGATCATGAGGTGCTTGATCATCTCGACGGGGTCGTCGGCGCTGAAGTCCACCAGCGCGTTCAGGCTGTAGCCTGTTTTGGGAGGTTTGGGGGGGGGGGTCGAGGGTTGTGGGGGGCGTTGGGCGGAAGGCCGCGGCAGCGAGGGGCCGGTGCGCGCAATGTCGCAACCAGCAGGCGAGGCGATCCTGCCCGGCAGTTCTCGAGCCGCGCCCGCGCGCCTCAGCCCCTCGCAAGCCCGGCGCTGCATGGCGTTGCGCCGAGCACGTGGGCTGGCGGGGCCTCCGAGGCCACTGGGGACAGCACGACCGGCAGAACGTTGGCAGGGAGGCGCGGCGCCGCACCTGTGGTGCATTTGATCGCAAACTTGCGGCGGATGAGGTTAGTCAGCTCCCGGTCCGCCTGCACGCGCCGCGCCAGCGCAGACACGCCCTCGCACAGCGACCGGTGGGACTGTATTGGATGGTTCATTGGAGGGGGCGCGTGGCGGTTAGGGGGGTGAGCATCAGCATGGAGGGGGATACGGATCGGGAGGGGGAGGATACGGATCGGGGACAGGAGGCCAGTCGGCGGCCCCCCACAGCCCTACGCAAGTACTACCTGCTTGACCCAGAGCCTTTCATGTCGCCCCCCTTAAGCGGGGAATCGTCGTCCAAACCGCGCTGCCGCGTCGCCGCGCGCGCCCAGGGAAGAAGCGAGGGGCCGCGGCGGCCCGCCAGCCCGCTGCGCGTGGTGGCAAAGCAGCTGAGATGGCGGCCACGGTATGCGGCGCGCTCGCGGCAGCCCGCGCGCAGGCGCCGGCGGCGCCGGCGTCGCCGCTCTACCCGGCTCACCCGCAGGAACGACTCCCGGCTGACTGCGTCAGAGGTGTCCAGCACCGTGCCGTCCGCAAACACCACGCGCATGTCCTTAAGCGTGTGGTAGGTGTTCTGGCTCACGCCGCAGCACATGCCGCTGCTGTTGTTCGACACCACGCCGCCTGCGGGGCGCGGCGAGGGAGCGGCGGGCGCAAGCTTTCAGCTCGCCGCCCGGGGCGCAGGCGGATGGTGCGGCGGCGGCCTGCGGAAATGGCCGGCGCCCAGGACCAGCCGCGCGCCTGCAAGACCTTCGCCCACGCACCTCCAGCACCCCACTGCTTCGCCCGCTCTCATCCAACTCGTCCCCCTCCCTCCAGGCACCGCGATTTGCCGCTGGTGCCCTCCCCCCCTCACGCCTCGCGCCCGCCCTCCGACCCACCCCACAGTCGTGATGCTGCGGCCGCGGCCGCCTGGCCGGCCGCCGGGAGCTGCACCTATGCATGCCGCACACACAGAGGGGCCACCCACCGAGCCCCCTGACCCCCGGGCCCCCCACGTTACCCACCGATCATGCAGCTGTCGATGGAGGAGGGGTCCGGCCCCATCTTGTACTGGATGGGGTGGCCGCCCCTCTTCTGGTGGGCGGCCAGCAGCTTGTTCACCTCCCCCAGGATCAGCCCCGGCTCCACGGTGATGCTGCTGCCGTCGCCCTGCGCGCAGACACACAACAGCAAACGCGCCGCACAGCGTCGGGGCGCGTCGTGCGGGGCGGCGCCGGGGCCGCCGCGTCGCGGTCCTTGCGGCGGCGGCGCCTGGCGGGGGCGTCGCGCGGCGCACCCCAACCCTGCCCTGACGCCGCACTGGCACCGCCCAGTGCAGAAGTCCTGGGCCGCGTGGCACGTTTTTGCGGGGCCCGGCCCGCAACCACCCCAACGCAACGCAAGTTGCCGTACTCAACACCCCCGTGGTCACCCGCTACCTCCCGCAGCGACCGCTCACGTGGATGGTGAAGTTGCGGAAGTTCTTGCCCGTGTGGCTGAGCTTCAGGAGCACGCTGTCCGTGATCGCCTGGCCGCTCAGGCTGGTGCCCGCCGCGCGGAACGTGATGGGCACGCCGTGCTTCTTGGCAATCGGCAGAATGCGGCGGATCTCCGCCTCGTTGTGCACCTGCGTGGAATGATCGCCGCAGCAGGGCCGCACACAGTGGGTTGATGTCTTGTTCAAAACCTGCACTGCAGCCACCCCCGCTGTGCACTTCTCCACTACCAGGCGCCATTGAGCTGCAACCTTTACCCTGCGGGCTGCGCCGCAGCTGCTCTTGCTGCTCTCCAGCTGCAGCCCCGGGCCCAAGCTCCGAGCTGAACCCAAGGAGCGGCAGCCACTGCTCAGAACACCCGCACGTCTCAAGAGCCAAAAGCCAAGCCGGCCAAGCCTGTGAGCGCTGCAGTTGGGTGTTCTCCTGCTGCTGTCGACCCTGGAGCTGACCAGACACGACAGCCCCAGACGCGCGGCGCACCTTGACGACCATCTTGGGGTTGAGGCGGTAGAAGCTCGCGTCCGTGCCGTACGCCAGCGTGCGCACCGGGTCGGTGTACTGCCGCTCCTTGGGCACAAACGAGCTGATCTCGGCCGTAAACGCGGCGTAGCGCCCGTCCTCATTGCGGTGACCGTCCACGTTCCTGGGGCGGGGTTGCGTGCGGCAGCAGTCTGAGTCTGAGCCCTGCGGCTGCTGGGGCAGCGCGGGCATCGGATGCGGCTGGGAGGGGCATGGCCGCGGCGCCGTGCTTCTGCCCTGGTGGTAGCTACCACAAGACTGAGAACCAGGCGGTTCACATGCTCAAGGGCCCGCTGTCCAAGAAGACCCGTGCGGATGCAGCCGGCGCGGCCGCAGGAGTTGTTCAAGCTGCCGCGGGGGCCGGCGCTCACTTGAACACGCCGGCCTGTGCCTCGTCGGGCGACACCGCAGACACCGCGCCGAACAGGTCGATCTTGATGTCAGGGATCACCTCGACCTGCGGCTCGATCTTGACGGCCTGCGCAGCCAGGGCCTGGGGTCCGGGGCGCATGCATGGTGCCGCATGAGCGCGCATAGGGGCGTT
>NW_014008335.1:0-3356 GCF_000611645.1 Monoraphidium neglectum | reverse complement strand
CCTGGACACCCACACCCGCACAGGCACACACCCATGCAGGTCCCTCCCCTTTGTGAGGCATGTCCCCAGTCAAGCGCACCATCGCGAGGTAGTCAAGGCCGTCGCTGCAGTTGAACACCACACACTGCATCGCCACAGCCTTGGCCAGGTCCTTGGTGGTCTCGGTCTTGCCGGTACCTGGTGAGTTTTGATGGATGGCCGAGATGGATGTGACATATTTGTCAATCAGTTGGCAAGGCATCCAGCTTGCAGGGTGAGACGACTTTCAAGGTGTGTTACGGCAGCAGAGCAGCGTGGTGCAAAGGGTTGGGCGCAACGAGGGGTTATTTTGGTGGGCGGCGCGGCGGAGAGGTGAGGTGCAGGGGGGGGCCTGCCCACGTGCGCGTGCACCGGGTGCTCACCCGCGGGGCCCTCTGGTGCGCCCCCTAGGTTGAGGTGCAGGGCACCCATCAGCGTGCGGTAGCACCTGCGGTGTAAGCATGCACGCGTGTGCGTATGTTGGTCGCTTGCTTGCTCTTGTGCCTGTGGTGTGTGCCTGTGCAACGTAGTTACGCCGATGATAGAATACACACCTCAGGCAAGATGCAGCGAGGAAAGAGGGACACATCCATCCTCGACCGTCAACACAGCCCGCACGCAGGCGGCGTCTTCAACCCCCAGGGCCCTTGCCAGCAGGACACAGACGGCGGTTTCTATCCCGCCCTCGCCCCACGGCGCCGACAAGATGCAAGTTGGGCGCCGCGTTGACCCAGCTACGCCGTCCAGGGCGGCCTGCGCTGACCTGCGTCCTCGCCCCCAAAGCGCCCACCTGTCCGTCAGCGGCGTGATGACGAGGCGCCCGCCGTTTCCGAGGTACTCGTAGCCGTAGCCCAGGGCCGCGTTGAGCATGCGCACCACCACGCCCTCACGGGCAGAGTCCCAGCCGTACCTGCGCGCGATGCATGTACGCGCACGCATGGGGGGTTGCTTTGCACATTGCCAACTGAAAATTTTGGGGTTGAGGGTTGGGTGAGGGGGGTCTGCATTGCACCCGTGTCAGAGGGCTGCTGTGGTTTGGCGCGCTCTATTTACATCGACGACATTGTTCGGCTGCGCGGCGCGTGCGGCGATTATGATGACGCATGAATTTGGAACATTTCACCCCACGTTAATCAGAAGGTACACCCTAGATCCTGAACCCTGATGAAAAGCGCGGTCGCGAGGGCCCCACCTCAGCTGGCTGGTCCACTCGAAGTCGTTCTCGCTGGCCACATTCTGGCGCGCCAGCTCATCAGCAACGTCCCTGGCGGTAGGGTCAGGGTTTCGGAATCCGTTTGTGTTGAGCTGAAGCGGGACAAAGAAGACCAACGAGACGCAGGGAGTCGGCGCTGACGGGGGGCCAGCGAGTCCTTTTAACCAGGTGCGCGCCGGCCTCCCAGGCCGGGGGTCCCACACTCCAGTTGACAGCCCCAGACAACGCCGCCCGCTGCCCGCCCCGCCTACGACGCCTCAAGGACCGCCTCAAACGCCTCCTAAAACCTTGACCCCCTTCAGCTCCAAACCCCCAAACCTGCAACGATAAATTTCAGAAGATTGCCGCCCCCATCCGCCCCCACACGCGCCCACCTGGCGTGCACGTTGATGACGATGAGCGCGCTGAGGGTGCGGCGCTCCAGCTTGCTCAGCTGCGCCCGCACCTTGTCCACCACCTGATGGGGCCGTGGGGCGGCCGGCAGGCAGGCGGGTGCGCGCGAGTCTGTATCAAGACCGTTCCCGATTTGAGCCATCTGAATCAACTGTCCCCCAACAATGTGCCATCTGTCATCAAGCACACCCACAAATCCCGGCGTGACGCGGTCTTGACGGTCAAGGTACAAGTCAAAAGGTGGTTATGCTGTTGCCCAGCCCTTGCTCGCCTGCAGCAGCTCTGTGGATAGGCGCTTGGCCGTTGCCCCCAGCGTGCCACGCACGATGGCCGCGGCGACGTCGTGGCTCCAGTACATGCTGTCGACGCACAGCACAACCTGGCTCCGGTTGTTTGCAGGGCGAGTCATGTTTGTGTGTGCGTGCGGTGTGGGCTGGTTTTGGCGATGCCAGCCTGTTGTTTTGCAGCACATGCAACTAAGCCCCAAGTGGGGGCCTTCTAGGCAAGCTGCCATGTCTAGGACAAGCCAGCTGCCGGGTCAGCAGACACGGGCAACATCGCCGCGCAAGCATCACTCCTGGCGGGGGGCGTCCCATACGGCGGCGGTGGCGTCCCCGCTCACCTGGCCCGGCCACTCGCAGACCCATTTGATGCGCTCGCGTGACGCATAAGCATCAAACGACTGCCGCACCACCGCCCTGCTCACGAGTGTTTCAGAGTGTGTGCGGCGCAACCGAGTTATGAAGATCCAAGGGGTGTGGTTGGCAATTGTGATGAGTGTGAAAGGTGTTGAGGACACGTGGGGACTTGTTGGGCCAGCCGAGTACTGTGAAGCAGGACTGTCTCCTGTCAACGGCTGCGCCATCAACACGCGCTTGCCAGGACAGCGACCCAGGCCGCGTCGTCCGAGAATCGCGCACGCGCACTCACGAATAAGCGCAGCGCACCTGAGTGTGTCCCTCATGGCGGCCTCGCAGTCGATCAGCCACCGCTCCACCGCGCCGCCCGCAGTTGCGGGGTCAAACGGCCTGCAACATGAGAGTGAGGAGGGTGCGTGGATACCCCAAGAATAATCAGTGTGTGGGGGTGTCGTTTTGCTGACACTTCAAGAGTGCATAGTTCTGCTTCTAAGAGAACAGGCAAGTGCCTCACACATGAAACTCAGGCACCACAGCACCTTGGACGCACGCACGCACGCACGCACGCACACACACACGTACAAACACACACACACACACACACACTCACTCACACGCGTGCAAATACACACAAAAGAGCTAACGCAACAAGCACAACCAGCGCTGGCCCTTGCCCTGCACCCACTTTGCGAACGTGACGCTCTCCCCCTCCTCGCTGCGCATAGCCGTGACGACGCCCTTCGCGTCGAACTCGAGACCGTTGATGCCCTCAAAGATCTTGCGCAGAAAAGGCTGGACCCTGGAGGCGCGCGTGGCGCAGCAGGAGGGCACAGGCAATGCTTGGATGTGCATCTGGTCGGCAGCCGCGGTGCGACGGCCCTGCCGGGCGGCCAGCGGATGTGCGGCTGATGGGGTTGGCCTGGAGCCACCAACGCAAGGCGCCCAGCCCTTCTCATGATATCAACGGCTGCCCCGGGCCACAATATCACATGCATCACACAAGTCGCGCACCGCGTAGGGTCCCTTGTCTCTGAGAGGATCTCCAGAAGCTCGTCGTTTGACAAAAAGTAGAAACTGACGAGGAGGGGTTTTTG
>NW_014008336.1:3119-4353 GCF_000611645.1 Monoraphidium neglectum | reverse complement strand
GCTGATTGCCAGGGTGGAGGGAGGGGGTCGTGGCAGGTTGTTTTTCTGGGGTAGGGGTGCTGGGGTGTTGCTACCATGCGGGAGGGAGCGGAGGGCAGAGATGGCGTGGTGCTGGAGGGCAGGGGCAAGAGGCGTGGAAGGGCGGATGAGCAAGGCTGGCGGCACCCCAGGAATGGGCCATGTTAGAGGCAGGGGGCGGCGCCGCAGGGGTCGAGGCGGTGGACATGCTGGGGGTGGGATGCGGATTGCGGTGAGTATGGCTGGGTACCGGCGTCGTGGGTGGCTGCGGGGCCCGCCCTCCCTCGATTGGTCTTCAGAGGGGCCGGGCCAAAGGCATAAATGAGGACGGGCCCACCCAATTTGCTTTTCACCCAACTTTTTCACACATGCACCCCCCTCCCCTCATCATCATGCACCCATCATGCGCCCCCCCCCCCAGGACGTGCGCGGCAAGTTTGGTGACGACTGGGAGCGCATCGCGCGCATGAGCATCATCGAGGAGACGCCCGGCGGCGAGAAGTGAGCGGCAGGCGCCGCGCCGCCCTGCATGGCCCCCACACGCTCCCCCCCTTCTCCCCCTCCCCCCAAAAGTTGTGATTTATCCCTTACCCATGCCGTTGCTCCAATATTTCTTCTTGGAACAGAGGGTCATCCATCCAGGAGCACTTACCCGGGCATCGGCCGTGCAGCATCCTGCGCACCCGGCTGACGTGGCACCCCAACCCCGCGCCCCGGCCCTCCACCCCCCGTTGCGCAGGTTTGTGCGCATGGCGTTCCTGGCGTGCGTGGCCAGCCACACCATCAACGGCGTGGCCGCCATCCACTCGGAGATCATCAAGAACACCATCTTCAAGGTTGGGGCCCGCGGCCGCGCCCGACACACACGCGATCGCTCTGGATTCGGGCAGATCGCCGCTCCTGCGTCCCCCTTGAAAGCGCACGTGCCACCCCCGCACGCTGCACCGCCCCTCGCCCCAACCCCACAACCTCCCTTTTGAATCTCCCCCTCCCCTCGATTACGAAAACCCTGAAAACCCCGCCCCCAGGACTTCTACGACCTCTGGCCCCACAAGTTCCAGAACAAGACCAACGGCGTGACGCAGCGCCGCTGGCTGGCGTTCTGCAACCCCCGGCTGCGCGCCATCATCACGGAGCGCCTCGGGGGCGAGAGCTGGATCACGCACCTCAACGAGCTCACGGTGAGAACTTCACGCCCCCCCCCCCCCCCCCCAAA
>NW_014008336.1:1876-2695 GCF_000611645.1 Monoraphidium neglectum | reverse complement strand
AAACATGAAGTTTTACCCGATTTCTCAGCCGTGATTTCAGTGGCGCGCCCGCCAAGCCCGGGGTTCGCCCCAGGCGGCGCACGGCGCTTTGCCTCAGGGAGGGAGTAGCATGGTGGTGGGGGCGGGCTACACGAGCGAGTCAGGCGGACGGGGCAATGGGACGTCACTCCGTCGGGGGCGGCAGGGGGCCTCCTTTGATGCTCTCAAACAATCCTGCCCATCAAATGGGGCTCCCGGGCCGAGCCCCCCATCGGGGCTGAAGATCGGATCGCCTCCCACTCAAGCATGGCCGCGCCGCTTGAGGCCGCGCGCCGCCGCCACAGGCACCGTGAGCCGCGCCTGGGCTGTTGTCCCACCACTATCTGCCCCCACCATCCCGCATCACCACGCCCACCACCACCATCCCCACCATCATCATCGCCACCACTGCTTGACCACCCCACCACCACCACTTCGACTGTCACTACCCCCCCGGCTGCCCCATGGTGATCACCATCATCGCTTCGCCGCCACCCCGACACACACACACACACACACACACACACACACACACACACACACACGCAACCGCCCACCCCCCTAAAAGGCCCTCCGCGAGATCGCCGGCGACACCGCCTTCCAGGAGGAGTGGCGCAGCGTCAAGGCCGCAAACAAGGAGCGCGCCGCCCGCAAGGTGGGCGCAGCGCCGCACACGCGCGCGGTTGCCCGCGGGGCGCGGCTGCGAGCGCGCGACCAGGGGTCCCCCGGGTGTGCGCAATGTCACGCCCAATTCCACCCCCGGCTGAAGTGCGTCACCACCTCCTCTTGACCCGTCCATGT
>NW_014008336.1:0-1305 GCF_000611645.1 Monoraphidium neglectum | reverse complement strand
CCCCCCCACCCAACCAACAACCGAAGATCCGCGAGCTCACTGGGGTGGCGGTGTCCACCGCCGCCCTGTGGGACGTCCAGGTGCGCCTGCCTGCCCACGCCGCATGGGGGGACGCCGAGGGCTGTCGCGCGTACGCGGGATGCGCGCGACGGTACGGGGCGGGGCCGCAAGAGGGTGTGCGGGCCGGCGGCAGCGCCTGCCGCTGCGGCTCTCGCAGGGCTTCGGGGCTGCATTTGCTCGGCAGGGGCGGGGCGTAGTGGCGCCCTTGGTGCACTATAAAAGCAGGGGCGACCCCCCCCCCCCACACACACACACACGCACATATCACACACACACACACACACGCACGCACACATACATTCACACACACACGCACACACACACACACAACAATGTCTCCTCAACACAAGCACCCCCCCCCTTCACCCCAACAGGTGAAGCGCATCCACGAGTACAAGCGGCAGCTGCTCAACGTGCTGTCCATCATCCAGCGCTACGACGCCATCAAGAAGGCCTCACCGGAGGAGAGGAAGAAGGTGGGGGGACACCGAGGGGGCTGGGGAAACGGAGCTTGGGGTAGCGGAGCTTGGGGCAGCGGAGCTTGGGGCAGCGGAGCTTGGGGTAGCGGAGCTTGGGGTAGCGGAGCTTGAATCTGGTTTGGGGGCTGGGGGGCGGAGGAGGAGGGCCTTTGAGGCTGGGGGCGAGCCGAGGGTAGCCCAGGTCCTGCGACGCGACACTCTTGAGCAATGAATACAGCACACATAGGTATGTGCAAATGGGGATTGTGCCTGGGGTGGTTTGCCGCTGTTGCCGTCCCCCGTTTTGCACCATTATCTCAATACACCCCCACCCCACCCCGCCGCGCCGCGCCGCAGTTTGTGCCGCGCGTGTGCATCATCGGCGGCAAGGCGGCGCCCGGCTACGAGATGGCCAAGCGCATCATCAAGCTCGCCTGCGCGGTCGGGGAGAAGGTGCGGCCCCTGGGGGAAGGCAGGGGGGCCTTTGACGGTCTGCATTTACTCACGCAAGTGTGCGCGGCTGCGCCGTTGGCCGCCCGTCGGCGCCGGTTGGATGCTACAGATGTTGCCACTTGCACATGCTGCGCCCCCCTCTACACACACACAACTCTCTCTCTCTCTCTCTCTCTCTCTCTCTCACACACACACGCACACGCACATGCACATGCACATGCACATGCGCATGCGCATGGATTCGCACGCACATGCACACGCGTCTGCATTCCCCTCCCCTCACACCCCTCCAAACTCATGCTCCTCCCCTCTCCTCACCCCTCCCCCCCCCCCC
>NW_014008337.1:3059-3913 GCF_000611645.1 Monoraphidium neglectum | reverse complement strand
CATCTAACACAGCGCACCTTGAGCAGCTTGAACAGCGCCTGCCCCTGCTCAGGCAGCTGCGCCCAGATGTCCCGCAGCCCGCCGTCGCCAAACGCCCACTGCTGCAGCCTGCGGGGTTTGTTGGAGAGAGTGGTTGCGATTGGGATTGCAGACAGCCAAAACAGGCCCGGGCGACAAGAATGGGCTCGAGCTGCGGGCGCTCTGCACGGCTACCATGCATGCCACGGCCCCGCGAGCGCCACAAAACGCCAGCTGCTGCTCCAACACACACACACACACACACACGCGCGCGCGCGCGCGCGCGCGCCGCCCACCGCGTGCACGCCATCTTGAGCTGCATGCCCGTCCCAAACGTGAGCGCCCCCCGCGTGAAGAACAGCATGCTCTCGTCCAGCAGCGGCATGTTGGGGTTGCGCGCGTCCATCACCACGCCCGCGCCGCTGCCGGCCTCGTCGGTGGCGCCGCCCGAGGCCTCGGAGCCGGCGGCGTCGGGGTTTACGAGGTAGTGGAACAGCAGCGCGTCGATGCGCTTGAGCAGCTCGAGTAGCACCTGGTCCGGAAAACGAGGTTGGGTTTATGAGTTTTGATTTCGTCTAATGATAGAATTGGGGCTTCCTACACACGGTAAATGTTGTGACTTCTAGGCTGTTGAACAGTCACAAAGCCCCGTATGCCGTTGGGAATTTCGGGGCAAAGGCGGTCCGAAGGATGGTGCTGGAGAGAGGGGAAGGGGGGAAAGGGAAAAGGGAGGGTATTTGGGGAGATTCGGCCGCCCCGTGTGTGCGTGTGCGTGTGTGCGTGTGTGCGCGCACGAGCGAGCGAGCGTGCGTGCGTGCGTGCGTGTGTGTGTGTGT
>NW_014008337.1:0-2507 GCF_000611645.1 Monoraphidium neglectum | reverse complement strand
GGGGGGGGAGGTGCGCCAGCGGCGTGGGTGGGGCAGCTGCAGGCTGGAGCGCGTCGTGTGCCCAGCGGGGGGTGGCTTTCAGGGCTGCCCGCTGTACTGCCTCGCTGCTCGGCCATGGGTGGCCAGGCGCTCAGCGGCGGGGGTGCGCGCAGTACGCGACCCCTTTCGCCCCTCTCGCCCCTCGGCCCCGATGGCCCTGCCGCCCGTCACACCCAAAGCACACTCAGCGCGAGGGGGCGAACCCGCCGCCGCGTTGCCCCAAAAGCCAAAAGATGAGAGGCGCCCGCCCACCTGCTGCCGCAGCGTGTGCACGTGCCCCTCCCGCCCCAGCCCGTGCAGCTGAGAGTTGGCCGCCTCCAGCGCCTCAAGCCACTTGCGCAGCGCAGCCTCGTGGGCGCCGCGCTTGTTGGCGCTCGGGCCCGCCGGCGCGCGCGCGCGCGCGATGGCCACCTGCGTGGGTGCGAGGAGGGGCGGCGGCGGGGGGCGGCGTGCGGCGCGGCGCGGCGTTGGTTCGGGGCAAGCGCGACCCTCGGCATAAACGCGGAGGGACCTAGCATAATTGATTGCCTGGCACGCGGTGGCCGCTGCGCAAAGCGCCGATGCACGGTGCGTCCACCGACTCAAGTGTGCGCGCGCGCGCCCGGACCTCCCGTGCGGCGCGTGCAATTTGCAAGACAGCGCGGCGCGTGCGAGGCAAGGCGGAGGGGGCGGAGGGAGGCCTGGGGGTTTTCCCGGAGGGGTCTGCGGCGCTGCTGTGCTGGGGCGGTCCAGCAGTGCTGCGCGGGCGCGGGCGCGGGCGTTGGCGCGGGCGCGGCGCTCGCCTTGGGCACGAGGGTGTGGGTCCAGACGTACGACACGAGCTCATCAAAGATGAACTTCTCCTGGCCCAGCAGCCGCGGCACAAACGTCTGGAGAAGTTGGGGAGGCGGGCGGGGCGGCGGGCGCGAACAGGGAAGTGAGACAGCGGGACGGGGAGGGGAAGGGAGGCACGGGCGCTGCAGTGGAAGGTGGCCGGCGCGTGCGGGTGCTAGGGACGGGCTGCGTGAGTAGGCGCAGGGCGCGGCGCGGAGGAGGGGGCAGGGATTTTGTGGGGGGACACACCTGCGCAGCCCAGTGCATCTGGACCTGCTCGGGGCCCTGATGGGGCGGAATGGGGGGCGGGGCGCAAGCGCGGGTATAAGGGGGGGGCGTGAGGTTGCTGTGGCGCCGCCGTGGTTGCGGCGCCCAGACGGCCGTTGGGCGGAAAGGTCTCCGGCCGGAGGGCTGCGCTGTGAGCGCATCAGCGTGTGCGTACAGTTGGACCCACGTGCATGTAGCACACGCAACCAGATCAACACACCCAAACAGATGCATGCACACACTTGCACGCACGCGCGCACACACTTACACACACACACACACACGAATCCACATGTATACGCATGTACATGCACTCTCTCTCTGTCTTACACACAAACACACACGCGCGCGTGCGCGCCTGCTGGTGTGGCATGACAAGGTTGAGCGACTGCAGGAACCCGCGCATGTGGCAGGCGTTGGTCCACCAGAACGCCAGCTGCTGCACGTCTGAGCGGTTGGCAACCGCCGCCGACTGGATGTGGCGCAGCACGGAGTGGCCAAAGGGCACGCCGTCCTGGGGGCACCAGAAGGGAACGGGAGTTGAGCGGACGCGGCGTTGGTTTGAGGGGCGTAGAGGCAACGCATGCTCCTCTGGTGGTTGGGGTTTCAGCAGTCGCCAACGCCCATGAGGGGTTTCCGAGGGGTTGCCCGTTCGCAAGGGGTTTTCCCTTTCGAAGGGCGTATGCCCGACCGCAGCCGAAAGCGTGACGCGCAGTGACGTCATGCAGGGAGGATGCAGAAGTGAGGGGACAGCAGGGCGACCGAACGGCTGATTCTGGCAGGCGTTGCCGCTGTGATTATACAGGTTGCAGGCTGGGGGCGTGGGTCAACGGTGGGGAGGGGGGTTGTGCACACCTGGCGTCCGAGGCAAACGAGCGTGCGCGCGATGCGGCGCGCCGGCGCGTGCACCGAGCGCGCCGGCTTGCGGCCTGCGATGACGGGGCGCTGCGCCAGGTGCACGCAGAACTCGATGGCGGCCGCAGTGAGGAGCTCGTCCTGGGATGCGCGCGCGCATGTGGTGTGTGTGTGTGTATGGGTGTGTGTGTATGTGTGTGTGAGTGTCTGCACGTGCAAGGTTGCTTTCTGAAGCAACGAATGTGGTGTGCCGCAACTTTTGCTGCTGTGGGGTGGCTCATGGGGGCGGCAACCGGGCAAGGCCACGCGGCAGGAACCCGCCGCGCCTGCTGCCCTTGCCCTTCCGAGACACACCTCAGGGCACCAAGCACAACAGGCCGCCCTGCTTGCCCACCTGCAGCTGCGCCACGTCAGCGCTGACAGAACCTTCACCCCCCAGGTCCGGCGCCGTCTTCCGCGAGCGCGGCGGCCGCGCCGCCCCCGACACCCCGCCCGCGCCCGCACCCGCGCCGCCGCGCCGCACCGCCGCCGTC
>NW_014008338.1:0-3362 GCF_000611645.1 Monoraphidium neglectum | reverse complement strand
CTCCCCCATCACCCCTCAGGCCGCGAGCTGGCCAACGCGTTCAGCGAGCTGACGGACCCGTTGGAGCAGCGCGCGCGCTTCGAGGCGCAGCTCGCGCAGCACTCCGCTCAGGTGAGGCGCGCGGACTCAGTCCCCCGCGGCTGGCGCAACGGTATTCGTTTGGCCTGTCCAGCTGCTGCGGCCTGCCAAGCTTCTGCCCTTGCTGGGCTGGCTGGTGCATAGAGCAGACCTGCCTGGTCACCCCTAACCCATCTGTACGAAATGTTGCTTTTCAACTATCACCCAATTTGTTCGTCCGCAATCTGAAACCAATCACTTCTAGGTTCAGGCGGCTGAGGCGGCCTCAAAGGCCGCGGCAGAGGCCGCAGCAGCAGAGGCCGCAGCAGCCGCGGCAGCAGCAGCCAATGGCGACGGCGACGGCGCACAGCAGCAGCAGCAGCCGTCAGCGGCGGACCCCGACGACGCCCCTTACGACATCGAGGTTGACTACGATTTCATAACCGCCCTTGAGTACGGGATGCCGCCCTGCGGCGGCCTGGGCATTGGCGTTGACCGGCTAGTGATGCTGCTGACCGACAGCCCCAGCATCCGTGACGTCATCGCCTTCCCGCTGATGAAATAATGACATCCGCACGTATCGCCCGGGCGGCAACGCCTCATGGCTGGTGCCGGCCTGAATTGCAGGAACGTAATCTGTGTCAAAGTGTCGGCTCTATAGTGGCTGGGATTTCAGACAGCGTGGACGGGGTGGCCTCATGTTTGGACACAGCATGGAAGGGCAGCAGGGGGAGCAAGTCAAAGTGCTGGCTTCAAGGCTGCATGTGAGCCCATGTGAATACTGCTGTACACAGAGGCCTGAAGAGCGGCTCTCGCAGACGTCTGCCTGGGCCTTTGGTCCTTGTTTCAAACAGCGATCTGCAAGACACTCTGCTTGTAGACCAAGATGTCACGTCGCACAAGCGGGGCTCGGGCTACCAATGTTGCATGGCTCTTGTTGGTGCGACGGCTGATGGAGTTGTGCAGCCGCAGCACCGCTGCATCGACTGGCTGCTCGGGCCTGCACCCAGTTGTCATCATGCCTCCCAAGTAATCCAATCATTGGATGGTCCAAATGGGTCGGCATCCTGGGGAACGTGGCACTGCGGGCCTGGCAGGCCCGCCAGTGGGGCAGCAGGGCGCAAAAAAAACCAAGATAGTGGCGCGAGGCCGCAGGCCTGCACTGTCCCTTGAGTGTGCGTCTTTGCCAGCACGCCCGCGGCAGCGCTACCAGGGCGGCCGCGCAGAGGCACGACAATCGCGGGCGTGGCAAGGAGGCGGGCCCTGGCGACCCGCGCCACGCCGCGGCGGGCGGGGCGCGGCGGTGGTCGCTGCGGATGCCGCAGCTGCGGTCGTCCTCAGGCGGGTCGGCGCCCAGCCCTTGCAGCCGGGTGAGGTCATGCTTGCAGCATCTACGGACAGCCTGTCGGCAGCGGTCCAAGCCCTTGCTGCTGCGGCGGTAACCACAGCCAACAGGCGCCTGCTGTTGGTGCTGGTGCGGCGGCAGCTGCAACCATGATAACAGCCTGCAGGGGGCCGTACAGCCCTGTCTGCAGGGGAGGGGGTACGGTTAATGGCCGGCGGGACTGTGGTGACCAAGCTAAACATCGGCCGGGCCATGCGCTTGTTGTGGCTTTGGCCGAGCCCCAGGGCGCTGTCCGCCGCGGCGATGCTCCAGATGGCTGGCAATTTTGCATCCCACACGATCGCAATGAGATACAAGGGCGGTGCAACTCTTGTCCTGGCAATCCTTTCCGCGGGGCCGCCTGGCGCTCTCGAGATGCCCTGCTCTCCTGCCTGCAAGGAAAGTTGGGGTTCAGCATGCGACAGTAACTTCCACTAACTGCGCTCTTATCAGGAGGAAGGAGTCGCCTGAATCCTGGCTGCGTTCACAAGGAGTGACTGCTATTTACACACGGACTGTGCGTGGGTGTGACAACCACTCAGATTCAGGATCCTTGCAAGGTGCATCTGCATATCAGGGAAGAACCACACAGCGCTCAGCAGGCAGCTCACAGTACACAGCACTCAGCAGGCAGAATGGCTGCCCACGAAGCATTGACGAGCGGCCTCCCACAGGGGGAGCAAGAAGAGGGGGATCTTGGGAGAGGGAGGCAGGTCAAAGTGCAACGGACAGACTGAGGACAGGCAGGGGGCTGGACAAACGAGTGCACTTGGCGCGTCGCAATAGTCAAGTGGGCGGGGCGGGGGCGTGCGGCGATCCTCGCTTGAGAAGAGCCGGCCGCCCCTGGTCACCCCAAAGCCCACCACGCTCGAGGGGCGACTGACCCCAAGCGCAACCGATTCAGTAATATGAGTCAACAAGAGGACCCAGCATGGCTGAATGGAGCCATGGCCGTCATTCATTCGGCGCGCGCGCGTGAGCGCGCGCGGCGGTCTTCGCTCAAAGCGCCGCGGGCGTTGGCCCGCGCCGCCGCGCGGGGCCGCCTTGCGGCAGCAGCAGCAGCCTTTGCAGGCAGCGGCGTCCCGGCGCTTGTAATCCCACTCATCAATCGCGGCGAAGCGGTCGACCTCCTCACCGCGGAGTTCAAGACCTGATCGCCGGCCCTGGCCCTGGCGCCCCACCGGGCACGACGTGCGGAGGCTCCTCCTCAGCCCTCGCCACCCCGTTGGCCTGCAGGGCGCCGTTGTGCTGCCGGCCGTTGGCCTGAGAGAGCATATCCTTGACAGTCCGCTGCTTTTTGGCCGGCGCCGTCGAGGCGGCCGGCTTGGCAGCTGACGCCTTGGGGGCGCGCTTGGCGCCCGCTGACGGCCCCGCCGCGCTCGCCGCGGCCGGGCTGCCATCGGAGTTGCCGCCGCCGCCGCCGGCTGCCTCGTGCTCCTGCCTGCGGTGCGACAGCAGGGGTGGGTGCGGGTGACACATTGAAATAGGAGGCTCAAGCAAGCACAACAAGCGTCAGGGCGGCAGTTGAAGGAAACACAAGTGGAGAAGATCGATTGCTTGATGCACAACATGAACACACACATGCCTGCACACGTGCGCGCGCACACACACAAAAACATAGGGCAAGACGGAATGGGTAATGCCCACAAAGGCGTGATGAATCCGTCTGGCCCAAGCTTATTCCCGCTCCTGGCGCGTCTGGCCGTGGCCACCCACTTGTGCAGGGCATAAGCCGCCTTCATGCGCTCCATGTTGCGCTTGCTGGCAGCCGTGTGCTCCACCACGGGGAAGGGGTAGTCGCGGCCCACCACGCAGCCGCAGCGCTGCTGCACCTCCAGGGGCGCGGTCCAGGGCTCGTATATGTACTTGGAGGGGTACTTTGCCAGCTGGCGGGAGGGGGGTGAGTGGGGGGGGGTGGGTT
>NW_014008339.1:0-3363 GCF_000611645.1 Monoraphidium neglectum | reverse complement strand
CCCCAAGGTCCTGAACGAGCGCGCCGTGGCTGTGATGACGCGCATGAGCGACAAGCTCATGGGGCGGGACCACGCCGTGGAGGGGGTGCCGGGGCCGACGGAGAGCCACGGCGTCCCCGCCCAGGTGCAGCGCCTCATCAGCCAGGCCACCAGCCACGAGAACCTGGCGCAGAGCTACGTGGGGTGGTGCCCCTTCTGGTGACGCAGCCCGCGGCGGCGGGGGCGCGCACGCGTGCGGCCGGCGGAAAGGCGGGGGCGTTAGCTAGCGTTTTGTTGTTGTTGCTGCGCACGCTGTCTCTCTGTTTCTCTGTCTCACGCACTCTCTGCCTCCCTCTCTCCGCCTTTGTGTGTGCCCCCCCACCCCTCTGTTTTGCGGCCCTTTTGGGGCCTGCGCTGTAATTGCATTCACTGTGTGCGCGAGTGCGCGTCGCAGCCTCAACGATAGCAGCAACCCCCTGGTCTCTCTCGCACTCTGTCTCCCACTGCAACCCTCCGTCGGCTCCGCGCCTGCCATCCCTCATCAGTGGTTTTTTCCTCTCTTTTGGTTCATCAATTTTTTTTGCGTCCTCAGGCACGTGTAACCTTCCCATCAATTAAGCCCATTGCGATTCAATCTTGCGAATGAGCCGGGGCCGTGCTGTGCGGGGCTTTGCGGTGACGGGCACGGGTGCGACGCAGCACGTGGCAGGGTCCTTGCCCTGGGGTCGAGGATGGGCCAGAGGACGCCCACGCCGAAGCATCTCTGCTGGGCGTAGGGGGTGAGGCAGCAGCAAGACCTTTTTGTGTAAGGCAACATGCCCTGTACTTCAGACTTGTGGTGGCAGCTCCGGGCAGTTGCGGTTTGCAGTGCAGCTGCTGCGATGACTGAAGGCAACCCGCCTCGCAGCCCAAGCTTCAGTGCCCAGAGAGCGCTGCTGCTTAATAATAAAACTGGCAGCGTCTTTTGCTTGACGCTGTACCCGCAGTCCTGTATTTTTCTTGTCGCGAACATCAGTGCCTAATACACTGTACGTACGTTTACTTCGAGTATGGAACTTTATGATATGAGTCACACATCTGACCATGTCTTTGATGAGGTTGACAAGCTGCTCCTGAGCATGAACATGCGAGAGTTGGTGCTAGCGGCGCCCCCCTGCAGCAGCAGCTGTGGACCCAACGCCAGCGCGGCCGCGGCGCATGCCGCGCGGCCCAAGCGTACGTGCCCCGCGCCGACCTCCAGTGAGGATGCCTCAGCAGGCATCGCGCTCGCGTGCGGCAGCGGTCAGCACCTCCGTGGGGCACCTGAGGCCGGGCCGTTTCCGGGGGGCTGCAGCGCGGGCTGCGCTGGCGCCAGGGCCGGCGCCGGTTCAGGCAACACATGCGCTGACGGATACTGCAGCTGCGGGGCCAAAGCGGACGTTGATATGTCGGACGCCCAGGGCGACGCCGGCGGCTGCGGCGATGCCAGCAGCGGCGGCTCACCCCTCAGCCAAGGCGAGCTGGAGCTTCTCAGCATGCTGCTGCTCGACGGGGCCGGCAGCACGAGCGCAGGTCGCGCAGGCGTTACTGCAGCGGCGGCTGCAGCGGGGGCGGGCGGCTGCGGGCGCGTCAGGCTGCACGCGAAGCGGCGCACACAGACCGTGTGCAGGGGTCGCGCGGGGGGCTGCTGACATGACCGCCTCGCTGTAACAACTAGTGCAGCGTTTGTTGGTGAAGTTTTGCATGCGTGCTGTGACGTGTCAAGTTTCGGGGGGATGAGCCGGGGCAGCCACACATGCAGGAGCAGCCTGGCCAGCAGCGACTGTGCCTCCGGCAACAGCTGACTGAGCTCGAAGCATGAAAGCAGCAGCAGCTCTTGCAAGATCCAGGCAGGTGGAGAGGCACACCACCAATGATGACTCAGTGTTCTGTTGGGTGTGTGTGGTTTCTGCACGCGCGTCCCAGCTCCCTTAGTCGTGACCGGCTGTGGTAGCAGGTGCTTGTGGTTGAGGGGCGGAGCGGCACCACCACCGCAGCCGATTTACTGCCCTGTCCGTTCTGACTTGGCAGATTAAACTGCCCTACCCTCGCTCTTGCTGTCCCTTTACATGACACCCCAGGTGGGTTGCACTTCTCTTGTGCGTGCACACGCACGGTTAGGTAGTACCAGTACATCCCAACCTCCCAGGCTTGTTTGAATAGGTGGCAGCGCTGTGGCCCCCACGTGTCATCTGATCTTACAGCTACTTGTTACTCTTCTCGCACCATGCCGGCATGCAGGAGGCCAAACTCCTGCTGCAACCTGGGGTGACAGCCTCTGGTGGGGCGGCAGTGTGACGAGAGAGCCCATCGCCACACCTCTGATCAGTCTTCGGTAGAAATCATCATGCAAAACTTCACAATATTGCAGACAGAGAGCACCGGCCTGGGCAGTTTCGTTGGTTGGCTCCCGCGAGCCGGTGGTCGACGACCGAGTCGCGTCGTGGCAGCCGCATTGCGACGCTATCCGCTTTGCGGTCGCTGCTCTTGTTTTATTGATTTGTATTTCATCAGCTATCTTATTTACATAGAAGGCCTTGAACCAGCTGGCTGCCGTGTTGCATACCGAACAGCGAGAGCACATCGAGATCTAGCCTACTTTCCTACCACCAAACTTGTCGGCGACGGCAATGACCACGTGTTGTAGAAGCTATTCAGATAGGATGACCGCGCTCGTGTGCCTTGCTGTGCTGCTGGCTGGCCTGCACCTCGGTGTGAATGGTGCGGCCGTCTCGGGCAGCAAAGTCCTGCTCATCACAGACAACTCGGGCTTGACGACCTCGTGAGTCGACCTGGGCCGCTGGTTGGCAGGTCCACTGGGGGCGGCCGCACCCACCCCGCAGACATGGACAGCCAGCTCCCCATCGCTCCCTGCCACAACGCACCCCCTCCCACACCTACTCCACCTCCCTCGCCCCCCCCCCAACACACACACACTGACACAATCATACACCCATACCGCCACCCACAGGTGGCAAAACGTGGACTTCCTGCAGGGCGCCCTCAACGCCAGCGGCCAGGCCTATGACACCGTGGTCGTCGACGCGGCGCCGCGCCCCGACTTCGCCTCCCTCATGTGGAACGCAGACGGCACCGGCAAATACGCCGGTTACATCATGTGAGGCAACCGCTCTTCGCTTTGCGCGTGCCGGGCAGCGCGCCCCGCACCGTATGTACCAGGAGGTCGCGCCCTGCAGCGTGACGTGCACGCTCACCCGAGCGAGCCCTCGGCCGCGGCACGCGGGCCGCAGCACAGCGCGAGCCAGCGCAGCTCCCCTGCGCTGCTGCCAGGCTGGACGTAGCCACAGCCCTCTGTTCGCCCACGGCCCCAAGGAGTCCCCGCTCATACGCCTCGCCCCGCTCACT
>NW_014008340.1:0-3364 GCF_000611645.1 Monoraphidium neglectum | reverse complement strand
CCTGCAGGCCTATGGCGGACACCGACGTCGCCGGCTGCTGCGTGATCGCGGCCAGGGCGGCCGCGGTGCCCTTGGCGTACTTCTTATTGAACTCGTCCTTCGAGATGTCCAGGAACGAGAAGGTGATGTTGGTGGCCACCATGTCCGCCGCGCAGTTGGTCTCCATGTACTTGGCGAGCGCCTCCTGGCTGGCCGTGTTGGACTCGACGCCGAACGCGAGGGCCGGGCAGATGGTGCTGCCGGCCTGGCAGGCTGCGACGGCGGCGGCCTTGCAGCCGTCCGTGGTGGGGCCCTGGGGGATGGGGTGGGGGTGGGAGTTGCACGAGTGTCGGTTGTGAAGGCAATCGCGACTGATCAACGCTTCATCTCGTTCAGGCCATCCGGCCTGCGACTGCAGTCTCATCGCGCCCCCCACCGCTGGTGCGGCGCACGCCCAGTCGGCACCCTTCGTAGCCCTGCGCCGGGGACAGTTGGCCCGCCGAGCGCCTCGCCCCCTGCTGCCGTCCCGCGCGCCGCTGCGCCGCCCTCGGCTGTCCCAGTTGGCAAGACGCCCTGCCAGCCGCCCGCGCGCCGCTGCCCCAGGAGCTCCGCGTCGCTCACGTCCATGCAGGCGCACGCCGTCGCCGTTGGGGGCACGATCACGTTGCACGTGTCCACGAAGAACCCGGTGGCGATCTTGGCGGCGGTCACGTTCTGCAGTGGTGGGCCAGACGCAGCGTCCGCGTGCGGCGGGGACACAGGGCCCCGTTAAAATCAGCACCCTCCAGCGGCAGTGGCGGATTTTTGCGCCCCAGGCCGGACGAGACGCGCAACAACCGCCCGATGTTCCTAGAGCACTCAAGGGGCAGCGGAATCTGAGGGTGTTTTGCACCCTCAACGCCTCGCTGCTACGCTGGCACGATGCAGCCGACCAGCCCAAGGCCTGCCACCAACCCCAGCGCGGCCCCGCAAAGCCGCACCTGGTCATTGAAGAAGAGGCTCATCGCCTCGCACACAGTCATGTTTGGCTTAGCAGCCGCGCTCTCGCAGAAATCCGTGATGCCCTTGAAGCAGGCCGGGTCGTTGAGGCCGACGTCGATGCACGGGCACACCAGGGTGGCGGGGCTGGCGGAGTTGCGAGATCCCGACTTGACGGTCGCGTACACACGCGCGGCGGGCGCGGCCGCAGGTGTGGCGGCCGCGGCGGCGGCAGGGGTGGCGGCAGGGGCGGCGGCAGGCTCAGGGACGGGCGCGGCAGCGGCGGCGGGCTGGACTGCGGCAGCCGGCGCGGGCGCGGCGGGCGCGGCGGGCGGCTGGGCCGTGAATGGGTCGGCGGTCGCGGCGGTGGGCAGCGGCACGGGCGCCCGCGGCGTGGCAAAGACGTCGGCGGGCTGCGCCAGGGACGCGGCGGTGGGCAGCGGCGCCGCGTTCGCCGGGTTGGGTGCATGAGCGGCAGCTGCGGCAGCTGGGGCCGCCGCGGCGGCAGCGCCAGGGGCAGCGGCGCCGGTTTTCTTCACCGCTTCCGGGTCGTTGGTGCACTGTGTGTTTAGGGTGGTGGGGAGGGGGGCGCGCGGCAGGGTCAAGGTCGACAAGAGTGGGCTGTCAGCGGCAGCCCCTGCTGTGACACCCTGCGGCGGACAACGCAGCTGGCCGTTCTGTGTCTTAGGGGCGCCGCAGCGTGGTGCGCCATTTGCGCACGGCTGCGCGCTCCGCCGGGAAGCCCCATCCCCTCGTCAGGCCTGGGCGGGGGCCAGACGGCTTTGCCACACCCTAGAACCTAGGCGCAGCAGACCTGCCAGTAGTAGGGGTTCTGGCGATCGCACACAAAGCCGGCCGCGCACTGGACGTCCGCCCAAGCCGCATCCGCGCAGACGTGGCCCGCGCATTGGGCGGCGCCCCCTGGGAGCGGGGCGCGTGTCCCACCACGCGCGAGCGTGTGTGAGGCAGGGCATGGGCGTGCGGCTGCCCAGTGGCTGGCGACGGATGTGCGGCAGTTTGCCTGTGTTGGACGCCACCAAACCAGCCCCGTAGCAGCGGGCCGCTGAAATGGGCGATGCGCCTGGCAGCGACGGCCTTGCCAGACATATAGCCCGTGGCGGCGGCTGCGGCGCTGCCTACAGGGGACGCCGAGCGGGGGCGGCACTCACCGCACTGCTTGAACTCAGAGGCCACCTTGGCGCCGATTGCGTCCTGTGGCTGAGGCTGGGCAAGAGCGCCCGCCATCGCCAGGACAAAGCATACGGCCACAATTTGGATCCTCATGGCTTCGTTCCGGCTGACCCGCACAACGTGCGCAAGAGCGGGCGCGGCAGGTTCAATGTGCACTGCGGAGGCAGCACCGCGCGGCGCGCCTGTCGTGGAGAGACGGGCAGAGCGCGGGTGTAGCGCAATTAAAGGTAGCAATGGTGCATTATGCGTGTATTATGACGCGATATGGGTCCTTACACCGGCGCCGAGCGCTGTGTAACCTCGCGCTGCCAGCCCTTCGGTGCGCAGGCAGACCCCAATGGCTGTCACAGCGGACAATGTATAATCTTAATATCGTCTGATTCTTCTTATTGCGCGACAGGAGGCCAGGGGGCCAGGGCGGGGGGCTAACTAGCGGCGGTCGAGCACACCTTGTGTGAATATACGCAGCGACTGACGGGTTCAGTAAGTTTGTCGCAATTCTAAATGTCCAACTGAGCAACACGGGGGGCAACACGGGGGGCCTGGGATCAAAACTCGGTATGGCCGGTGCCCCCAACCGTTCCCGAGTGAGACATGGAGAAAGGCCGTTACTCGGCCTTTTGACGCGCGCCCCCTTGAGTTTGACTCGTTTGAGCCGCAGCAAACGGACCCACACCACCTCCAACGCCGCTGCCCCCGCCCTTGCCGCCAGACGCGCCCGCGCCGCCCCCGCCACCGCCAGCCATGCCCGTCGCCGTAAGTGAGTCCTTCACATGTATCACGCGAGGCCCCGGCTTGCCTCCCTGTGCCGCGTTGTGGCGCACGACGTAGGCGCAGGCCACAAGCTTCGCGGCATATCCCAGCAGCACCTGCAGCGTGCACAGCGCGCCCCACAGCAGGGCGACGAGCGCGCAGCGGCCAAGGGTGCTGATGCGCTGCTCCGGGCGCATCCAGAACAGGGAGATCATCATTCGAAGCGTCAACGCCGCCGGTCCCAGAGGAAAGAAGCCCACCTGCAGGCGCCGGGGGCGTGCGAATGTTGCGAAAAGGGGCACCTGAGTAACAGCGGCTGCAACCGACGCACCGGGCATGGCAACAGGGTGGGAGCCTCCCCGCTGCCGGCGGGCCCCCCCCTCCCCAGGCGGGTGCCGGCCCCGGCATGCCACCCGCGCCGCTGCTTGCGAACGGCTCGGCCCTCCACCGCCCTCTCCCCGCC
>NW_014008341.1:0-3367 GCF_000611645.1 Monoraphidium neglectum | reverse complement strand
GTGCGGGTCAGCGGGATTGATGACGCAGGTTGTGGCTGGCAGGCGCTCCCGGCCCGCGCAGTCGCGGGGTCGCTGGGGGACGCAGCTCGGCCGGCCGCCCCTCGGCTCAAGCAAGAGCCCCTGCAAGATTTGTTCACGCGGGTGCGATCCCCCTGCCGGCGCCGCCCGCCGCGCTCGGTCCCGCCGCGCTGGCTTGGCCGGCTGCGCCACTGCAGCGCGACGCGAGGCTCCTGGGCTGCGGCCCACCAGAACGCGTGCGCCAGGTGGTCGGCCACGTCCTTACTAATCCCTGCCGCCGCCAGGGCCGTGTGGAAGTGGGTCGGCTCGAGCTTGTCCTGGGTTGGGTGAAAAATGCGTGGGGTGAAATGTGAAGCAGGTTGGCTTCCCTGTAGTGAGTCGGAACCTTGGGATTGTGGTGCACAGTGCGAGTTGCTACAGGCCGTTGAACCGGGTGAGGGAAGGGCCGCGCCGCTGACCGACATGACATGCGTTCTGACGGCCGAAAGCGCGCAGCGAGGCGCGCGCATGGTCGTGCGAAAGCATGGCTTGACCGCAGGCGAAGCCGCCGGCTGGTCAGCACGCCATGGCGCGCGGCCTCTTTCGAAATCACGCCTATCACTTTGACCCGTGCGCGTGGCCGCCCCGCTCCCTGTGTGTGTCCGTTTCAGCATTTCCGCATGCAGCAAACGCCAATCGAGCCAAACAATGCAGCTTCCCTCTCAGCAGGAACCCACCTCAGCCACCGCAGCCGTGAGCTCGTATATGAACTGCGCTGCTCTGGCCGCCGTGACACCAGGTATTGTGGGTCCCACATCGCTGGCATGCACCTGCCATGATTGGTTTGGGTGCCGCCAGGTGGGGATGCGGCCGGGATGCGCCGCGCACACTCACTGCATTTGTTGCTGCGTGCTGCACTGCCGCCAAGGTGTTGCCAGGGCACAGCAGCCCGTGCAGCCTGAGATCTGCACACCTTTCCAGCTTTCAAGCCGTCTATAAGGGACGGCGTAAGGACAGCCTTTTCCGCCATCGCTCAAGATCGCATGTGCTGCTCCGCTCCCTCGCCGCTCTAACGAGATCCTTTCATGCGTCACCTCTAGATACTTTATGTACTGCAGCAAACAGATCAAGTGTTGAGTGCGACGGCAGATCACTCCTGCCCGCTGATGCTGGCTGAGGGGTGACTTTGAAGCTCTGTTCGTACCGTAGTATTGGACGCGAACTGCGCGTCGAGAGCGGGTGACACCACTTGGCCAAAAGCGGGCACCACTGCCGCTGCAGGAAACCGCCGAGAACCTCCAGGGCTGCGTTGTGTCGAGCGGGCGTCGAGTGTGTCGTGCGCAGCGCAATTGTCTGTGCCTGACAGAACACTCCTGCCGCATTTGTGGCATATCACAGCAACGAGGCGCTAAGCTTCCACCATAATGCACGAGTTGCGAGCTCAGGGTGCGCCTGCGTGCAGGGCGCAGCGCTTGTCCAGAGCAGCAGGTTCCAACAGAGGGTGGGACATGGACGTGCCATCCAGGGCGAGCAGCATAGCAGTGGCGTCCATTCATAGTTGTGACAGCCCGCATGGTCTTACAAAATATCCCTCAGCGCCGCCAGCAGCCCGTCCACCTCGGCCGGCGAGTTGTAGTGCAGCAGGCTGATCCTTACTACCCCGTCCTCAATAAACGCCTCCGCCGCGCCCCCCTGTGTGACGTCTTCCGAAAGCGCACCCTCCTCCTCCTCCTCCTGCTGCTGCTGCTGCTGCTGCTGCTGCGGCGGCGGCGGCGGCGACGGCGGCTGCGGCTGCTGCTGCTGCTGCCCCTCGCCGCGCCGCAGGTGTGGCAGGATCGCGGGCGCCAGGGCCTCGACAAGGCGCCGCGCGTAGCAGTGGCCGTTGCGGATGGCAAAGCCGCGGGCCTGGGCACGGCACACAGAATTGCAGTATTGGGGGCACTACGCTATGTAGCATAGAATCAACAAGGCTCTGGGCATTCTCATCTTGATCGAGAGGGCTGAAGCACGGGCATGCATGGTGCAAGGCCCACGGGCAAGCCAGCTGGGATCACGCGCCCCCGTCTGTCCCCACGCCATCTACCCCTCAAAAACAGGGGCGTCCCCAGCGCCCGCAGCGAGCTCATAGGCCCGCCCAGCCCCTCGCACCTGCACTTCCTTTGCAACCTCGGCCGACGTTTTGTGAATGTGCACAAAGCTGATCGTCGGGACGCGCCCCGCCCACCCCTCGTCCCCGCCAGCCGCCTCGCCGCCGCTGCCGCTGCATGCCGGGGGTCCATCCAACGCGCCCGGGCCGATGAGGATGGTCCGCGGGTGGCTCTGCAGGAACTCCAGAATCGGCGCCGCCAGCGGCGCCTCCAGCCGCCCCATGACTGCATAGGCAGCTTCCACGCCGCCCCTCAGTAGCAGCGGCTTCCCCGCGGCCGCGGCCGCGGCCGCAGCCCCGCCGTTATTCGCCCCGCGGCCGCCTGCGTCGCTGCTGCCACCGTCCGCGGTGCCGCCGGCAGCTGACGAGTGTCCATCCAGGAGGGCGGTGCGCCGGCCCGCCAGCTGGCGCAGGTAGCTTCCTATTGCCAGGATGCCCGCGCAGGCCTCGTGACTGACACTTCCGAGCTCAAACCAATAGGAGGGCTGTTTATGATGGTGGGGGCGGGGCAGGAGCGGTGCGGTTGGGACCATTGGTGTATGCAGGCGCGCGGCCGTAGGCAGGGCAGCCCCGCGCTTGCGAGGGGGTGCTGTTGTGTGTGGGGCTGCGAGGCTGCCGTTGGTAGCTGCCCCGCAGCATCCGTTGCAATCGCACACTTGCAAATCCAGTCAACTCAACGGCGCCCCCTGCTGTATCACGGCCTGGGGCAATAATCTGATCCGGCGGGTCTGTCCTGCCGCAACAACGTGCGGCTGCCCGGCAGCTTCCGTGGCCTCAGCCGGCCAGCAACCGCACAGATCTTTTGCAAGGCAGCGGACCCCGCGTGCCCTTGTCACCTGGGAGGGCTTGATGAAATAATGGTTGGGGCCGCGGCCGGCGGACAGCTCCTCAAAGGCGGCCGTGCTGCCGAACAGCGCGGCGGCGTGGGGGCCCCACGTCCTGCGGGGTGCATGGGGGCGCGCGGGGGGTGGCCTTGGAACAGGCTCGACAGAGATGTGTGATCTCGGGACAGGGGTCCGTGGAAAGGCTCAGGACTAGCCGGGGTGGGCAATGATGCTGGGCGCCCGTCCGCCTGCCGCAGGGTGCAGCGCCGGTGGCTCGGCGGGCGGCCTGGCAGGCAGGTGCCCTGACTGCCTGCCCTTCTCGCGTCCGCGCTGCATGCCGCAACCCCAACCGCATCCCCACACTGTGCACGTGCACCCGCCGGCCTGGCCCAAGATTGTG
>NW_014008342.1:0-3367 GCF_000611645.1 Monoraphidium neglectum | reverse complement strand
TCGCGCTGATTGCTATGGGGGAGCCGCTTGGCGCCAAGATGGCGACGCGGGCGCTGGAGCACCTGCTGCAGTATGGGGAGCCCATCGTCAGGTGGGTGCTGTGCCATACATTCCGGGTCCCACTGGTGGGCGCTCCGCCACGGGTGCTGTGCTCTGAACTACTTCGTTGATGCCGCAGGCGGCGCCTCGTCGCCTTCCAGCACTGCGTCACCACACTTCCTCAACTGTGCATGCTCGCTGCCCTGCTCCTGAGCTAAAAGCCTGGGCTGCCCGTCTGTGACTCAGCAAACCCGCCTCCCCCACGTTCACATCCCCACGCGAGACAGGCGTGCTGTGCCGCTGGCCATCTCCCTGCTGTCGCCCTCGGATCCGGATGCGTCGCTCATCGACACCCTCAGCCGCCTGAGCCACGACGCCGACACAGAGGTGCGCCGGCCGGTTTGGGGCCGGCGTCGCGTTCGGCTTCCGGACTCCCACCCTTCCAGCCACCAAGGTCCAGTGCCGTTGCTGTATCTGCTGGCTTGGCTGGCATCTAGACTACTCTACAAACCCGTCCGCCGACCCCCCTCGCGGCTCATGCGACCTTCCAAATCCCACCCCCTCCCCAGGTGGCTCAGAACGCGGTGGTGGCGCTGGGCATCGTGGGCGCGGGCACCAACAACGCGCGGCTGGCGGGCATCCTGCGCAACCTGAGCTCCTACTACTACAAGGAGCCCACGCTGCTGTACCTGGTGGGGCGGGCTCGGCTGGGCCTGGGTGGACGACGACCCCAGGGGGCTAGAGGCGGGGGGAAATCGGCGAGGGAGCGCGCGGCGGCACCTAGTGGGCGAGCCGGCTGGGCTTGGGCCAATGGCAGCCCTGGGGGCGGGCCGGGCCGGGCCCGGGCGTCCGGCAAGCCACCAGGGGACCGGGGGACGGCAGAGGGAGTGGGCGCATTCCTGTACCTGGTGGGGCGGGCCGTGCTTGGCCCGGGTCTCAGGCAGCCCCAAAAAGGGGCAGGTGCGGCGGAGGGAGGGGGTCGCGATGCTAGCGCTACCTCCACTGGGAGGGTTTGAGTGCCGCAGCCGATTGTCTAGCTCCATTCGACCGACGCCCGCTCTGTGTCGCGCACCCCTTGTGCCGCTCAGGTCCGCACGGCCCAGGGGCTGGTGCACATGGGCAAGGGGCTGCTGGGGCTGAGCCCCTACCACACTGAGAGGCAGCTGCTGTCAGGTGAGCGCGGCCGCACACTTGCGCAAGCCCGTGTGTATGCACGCGTCGTTGGATGAGGCCCGGGCATGTTGCGCTCGTTGGTCGGTTCGGCGCTGAGCAGTGTTTCATAATGCGCACCAGTCCTGAACAGCGACATGTCCCGTGTTTTGGTTGACCCTACATGTCTTGGTGTCATCACCGGGCACCATTTTACTTGCCTTGGCCCGCACCCCTTCACCACAGGCGTGGCACTGGCGGGCCTGCTGGCCGTGGTGTTCAGCTGCGAGGACGCCAAGCAGACGCTGGTGGGTGCATTCCTGGGCGCATGGTGTGCGTGATTGTGGCTGTGCATGATTGCGTGTGTGTGTGTGTGTGTGTGTGTGTGTGTGTGTCTGCGCGCGCGCGCCATTTTCCAAGGCTGGACCTGTTCTGTGAAGGTCGGCTTTTGGGGTATCAAAGGAATACTTGGCATGTGCCGTCCGGGCTTGCAACCTGTCATTGAACCCCAACCACCCCCTCAGGCTGGCAAGTACCCCCACCTGTTCTACTGCCTGGCGGCCGCCATGAAGCCGCGCATGCTGCTCTCATTGGATGAGGAGGGGGCCCTGCTGCCGGCGCAGGTGGGGTTTGGCAAGCTGCGCCAAAGCTTCTTTCGAAATGCCACACTCCAAGGCCATTTCAAGTCCCGTGGTGCCCCCCGCCACGCGCCTCGCTGGCTCGTGTGCCCCCGCTGTTCCACGCCGTGAGATGGCTCGCCTTTCACCCTGCCTCACGCCCTCCCCTTCCCATGCTCCTCCAACGCTCCCCCCTCCCCCCACACGCACACACGCACAAAATTTGCCAGGTTCGCGTGGGCCAGGCTGTGGACGTCGTGGCGCAGGCGGGGCGGCCCAAGACAATCACAGGCTTCCAGGTGAGTAGACTCCCACTATGTTCCTTGGGGGGTGGGATGTGAGGGGGAGCTGTTGGTGAAGGCCAGTCTGAAGGTTGTTTTATGCACTGTGGCTTGATGCACTGTGGCCAGGTGCATATGGCTATTTGCTGCCCCAGGATACACAGTGTCCTCCTCTCCCTGGGCCCTGCAATCATGGTTGCGGAGCCTTCGCTCTGAGCAGCCTTTGCAGACACGACCGCAATGCCTCTTGTGGCGCGGGGTCCGCTAGGCTATGCATGTGCGGCCTGCCGTGCCGCTGCTCCAGCCCGGTCAAGCTGTCTTGATCTCGGGGCTAATTTCTGTGACAAATTCCGCCTCCCCGCCGCCGCCCCGCAGACGCACACCACTCCTGTGCTGATGAACGCCGGGGAGCGCGCTGAGCTGGCCACGGAGCAGTACGTCCCGCTGTCGCCGCTGCTGGAGGGCGTGGTCATCCTTAGAAAGAACCCCGATTACATGGACGTCGCCGAGTGAAGGCGGCCGCCTGCTGCCAGGGTGACAGGTTTTGGCTGCTGCTGCGAGTGATGGACATGCGGCGCAGCGCCGCGGCAGTGCCCCATGCATCGGTAATTTCCAAGTCGAGGCGCCGTGACGCAACATATTCTGATCAGCATGCAGGACACATTGAAGGGTTGGATGTGAGCGGCTGTGTGAACAAGCCAAAAGCATTTTCTGTCTGCCGAAGCCACTTGGCTCCATGGTGATGTGCGTGGGCTGGCAGGGCTTGGGCTGTCGAGCGCCAAGGGCTGCAAGGTCATGGCCGATGCCATGCCCGGCAGCACATAAATTATTTGGGGGGCAATTTTTTGCATGTCATTGTTAACGACACACAGAGGGAGACAGAGACAGAAAGACTGAGCAAGCTGGTAAGCCTGCAAATGTTCAGGAAGAAAGGGAGGGCTGGCTTGCGGGGCCCGCCTACAGATGGTCGCCATTGTGCCATCCCGCACTGTGCGTCAATCAACTGGGCAGTGCAGGTGGGCAAGTTGCACCCCCCGGGCGTGTTGTTGGAGGTATCGTATGTTGAGGTCATGACAGGTTGTTCATGATGCGTTGCCAAGCTTGGGTCAATGACTGGAGCCCGGGGGGGTCTAGGCACAAGGTAAAGGGCTTGTTAACAACACCGGATTGCTCAACAGCAAGGCGGTTTCACCTTCATAGCATGTCCGCTGA
Organism: Monoraphidium neglectum; assembly: GCF_000611645.1. NCBI lineage: Eukaryota > Viridiplantae > Chlorophyta > Chlorophyceae > Sphaeropleales > Selenastraceae > Monoraphidium > Monoraphidium neglectum. The sequence continues at coordinate 69 of NW_014008342.1, read as the reverse complement.
GGATTGCGTGGGCGCTGTATAGGTGCTGTATGGGTGCCGTATGCGCGTTGAATCGGCGTTGTATGGGTG
>NW_014008343.1:0-3367 GCF_000611645.1 Monoraphidium neglectum | reverse complement strand
GGCGTGAACAGATGCAAAGTCAAAGGGGATGTTGGCGGACCGCTCTTATTCCCTAGATCAGAAATCAAGGTGTCAAGCAATGGCAAAAGACGGCAAGAATGGCGCCAAGCCGCCGCCACCAGCAGCAGCTGCTCGTGCAGCTCCTGTCGGGGCAGGGCCCTCTGGCCCCCTGGCCACCCTCATGGGGTCACCCTGCCATGATTCACTCACCGAAGGGCCTTGGCGCATGCACTGGCCACTAGCCCGCGTGCAGCGCTGTCACACCCCTTGCCTCAGGGGAGCCGACACAAGGATGGAAGGTCACAGCGCTCGGCAGGGGCGCAGGGGCACCAGCAGCCGGCAAGCGCGCCGCGGCCGGCGGCAGTGGCCCCCGTTCCTGAAGAGGCTCTTGATACCGAGAGGAGGACGCAGCGCCAGGAGGACCCCTCCTAGCCTGCGTGGGGGCAGGCAACAAGAGCCAAACCGGGCCAAGGTGGCCCGGCGAATCGAACACTAACAGGAAGCAAACTACGTCAATGCAGCCGCCCCCCGCAACGGAAAGTGAGGGTGCGTAATAGGAAGGGAAGGGGAAATGCAAGGACGCCCAGATCTGTGGCTGCCCGGAATCTCAAGAGAGGGCCCGAGGGAGCCAGAAGGTAGTGCTATAATGCTCAAGTAGTGCCTATAAGCTATATCGGAGGAGGTGGCAATCCTGCCACACAACTACCAGATCATCAATTGAGTTCTGTAGCGTGCCGCGCCGTGCGGCCCCCGCATGGTAACCATGCGTATGTTATGCAAATGACTGCGGTGGTCTGTTTCAGTTTTTCATCTGCCGCTGCACCACGCCTGCGTGCGCTGGGGCCCGTCAACGTCGGCGGACACGGCGGGAATTCGGGCGCGGCGCAGGGCGCAGGGCTTGCCTTCCAGGATCAAGTCTGCCTATGCCAGTAGGATTGCGATATTCCTGAGCAAACCCAGCATGCTGGCAGCCGGATGCAGACGGCCGGGCTTTTTGAGCAGAGAGAATGCCCGAGTGGAACGAGCGCAGAAAGCAATCCATGACGACAACGCCTGGGCCATCTGAAAGCGCGGGGGCGGCACCTGTCGCGATTTGCCAGGCCTTCATCCCCTTGACTTATGGGACGTGGCGGGGATCAGGGCCGCATCAGACATGGTGCAGTGCAGACTTGGGGCGCCGCCACACGCCCACGTCCCCTTTTCATCACCACCTGCGGCTGGTGTGCGAGGGGGCCGCAGCATAGACCGTCTCAATTAACTGCGACGCATTCCTGCCGCCAACGGCGCATTCCTTCATGACAGTGCGGTGCGGCAAGCACAATCCCGGTGCTGGTGCCGCCCAGGGTCGGTTGTACCGCTGTACTCCACGTACCGGTATTCACACGCCCCCAAGAAGTGTTTCGTACCGTTGGCCGCCCTGCACCGTCGTCCCGCTGCACTACACAGTTGAAAGAGTTGCTGCGTCGCGCAGCTGTGTGCATGTAAAATGAGCTGCACCGCATTGTATTGCATCGCGAGATCTCCTGCTTCTCTGCGATGCGCCAGCCAGGCCGGCTCAACTCGCACCAAGCAGCGGGGTGAGGTGTGACTTTTGCGTCTGTGAGGCTAGTGCCGGCCTGGGTGCGGCCGGGGCGGGGAGAGATCAAGGCTGCGCCGCGTGAGCTGCGCCGCAGCGGCAAAATCAAGCCTTTCAAGCAAGCGCCCTTTCTTGTACGAGTGGATGCGCATGCACCTGCCCCAGAGTGTCCCCAGCTGCAGGCGGCTGCCGCGACAGCCTCTTCAGGCTCCGCAGCCCGCCAGAGCAGGGACAAGGGCATGGATGGCTGTCGCAGCGCCAGCGCCGGCATTGCCGTACTCATGGCACGACTCATGCACGTAGAGCATACGCGCATCCCGCTGTATCCCGCGCCACCTGCTGTTATATTAGTCACAAACCACGCAATGCAGTCCACGCGCACGGCCATCTGAGCGCCCCCATCGCCGGGCCCCGTGCCCCCAGGGCGCACTCACAGATCCGTCCCCGGGTTTCGGAGGTGGGTGACTCGGGAGAGCCAGCCTGTGTTACACAGCCCCCAACGGAAAGGCGCCGTAAACTGAAGGCCAAGGAAAGGATGGCCGCCGGCGCAAGGCGCCTGGGTCCGCAGACAGAAATGTGCATGAGGCCCGGCCCGATTGTGTGTCGTCTATATAGCTGCGGGCGTCCCATTGGAGGCAGGAGGAGGGGGCAGGAGCAGGGGCACCGCTGCCGCTGCCGCGTGCGCGTCAGGCCAGGCCGAAGCGGTACCACACCTGCAGGGCCGGGGCCATGTGCATGCGGTGGGTGGGACGTTGGCTCCGGGACGCTGGGGAGCCGCCCACACGGCCGTTCATCCCCCGTACCCCTACTTGTGGTCATGAACCACACACGTTCACAGGACCAGGGGACATGCACGCGCGCGCACACACACTCACACACACACACACATACATGCACACACACACACACATACATGCACACACACACACACACACATACATGCACACGCACACACCAAAATGCGCGCACACACACGCGCGCGAACACACACACCTCGTGTCTGTACGTCTCCCCAGGGCGCAGCACCACGGACGGGAACGCGGGCTCGTTGATCGCGTTGGGAAACCCCTGCGTCTCTGCGCAACAAATGGAACGATACAGAGAAGATCTGCGTCGCTCGCTACGTCGGGAAGCGCCCCTGAGCCTCTGCGCAGTGCGGGCGCCCCAGGGCAGGGCGCCCCAGGGCAAGGCGCCCCGGCAGGGGGTCAACGCCCACCACAAAGCGATGCGGCCGGGCGAGCGCATCGCCCCCGTCTCGCGCGGGGAAGCCGGCTGCGCATGTTCCGCCCCCGGGCGGGCGGACGGCGGGCGCGCCTGCCCCTGGGAGTGCGTTTGGGGCTGAGGAGGGGGCGGGGGCGGGGGCTCTCACCCATGGCGAAGCCGGCGAATCGCGGGTACTTGGCGCCTCCCTTGCAGCCGGGGAGTTGCGACCCCAGGAACCCCCCCGTGTAGAGCTGGGAGTGAGGGGCGGGTGTGTTTTGGGGGGTTGAGCGCGGGAGGCTTGGAGCGTTGGGTGCTGTGGCCTGGGCGCTGCGGCCTGGACATTTGGGGTTGAAGGCTCGGGCGCCATTGTGCAGTGCTCGTCTTGGGGGATGGGACAGGCGGGGATGGGCGTTGCAAGGCCCAGCTGATGTGGCAATAGTAACGTGAACTAGTCTGCGCCACGTCAGTGAGCCGTGCCAGGCCTCTGGTGCGTGGCCTCAGAGCCTTAGACCGCTGCCCGCAGCGCTGCCAACGCCGTTCCTATGCATGCAGCACGCAGCACGCAGCGGCGAGAGCACAGCGCGCGTG
>NW_014008344.1:0-3368 GCF_000611645.1 Monoraphidium neglectum | reverse complement strand
CACACACACACACCGCCCTATGACCCCAGGGAGGGGCGCGCCCCCATCGACCCGCGCGACCTGGTGGCGCCAGAGTCCATCCCGGACGTCGACCCCAGCCAGCTGCTCATCGTCACTACGGGCTCCCAGGTGGGCCGACACACCACACACCCCGCACACCACACACCCCGCCGGCCGGCGCCACGCCGCCCCCACCGCTGCGGACTCGCTTCCGATCTGGGAGAGGCGCTGAAAACTCACAAGCATGCATTCATGTGCGTTTGTGCATATGTTCGCTTGCGCACATCTGCCAGCGCGCGTTTGCGCGCGCGTGCACACACACACACACACACATGCACACGCACGCACGCACACAAACACACCAGGCCGAGCCGCGCGCCCAGCTGAGCCTGGCTGCCCGCCAGGCCAGCAACGCCCTCAAGATCATGCCCAAGGACCTGGTGCTGTACTCGGCAAAGGTGCGTGATCTGAGATTCGACACTCGATACCAGATCTCACACTTTTTGCCGATCTGCAGATTGCCCTGTGAACACCAGACAAGAGTAGGAAAGTTACAGCTATACGCAACCAAACTCACTGGTGCTTGCCCCTGCTTAAACCCCGCCGTGCGGGCCCGCCACCTGCCCGACGTCGCCGCCAACCCCCACCTTCTGGTCCTGCCCAACACACAAACACACAAACACAAACACACACTCACACCACATTCCACTCACGCCGCCCATCCCCACGCCCGCCGCCCCCCCCCCCACACACACACACATAAAAGGTCATCCCCGGCAACGAGGTCAAGGTGTCCCAGATGCTCAACGGCCTGTCCATGCTGGGCGCTGAGGTGGCGCAGGGCCGTGCGGAGAACCTGCACACCTCGGGCCACGCGTACCAGGTAAGTGTGTGTGTGTGTGTGTGTGTGTGTGTGTGTGTAGAGGGGGATTGGGCAGGAGACAGGGAGGTGAGAGGTTGGGGGTGGAAGGGGGTGGGAGGACGGGCTGTCACATGTGCTGGCGCCGCTGACGCGTGAGAGGGCGGGCCCGCCAGGGCGCGTCAGGAGGGGCGCCGCACTGCTTCAAGCACCGCGTCAGCCCCACCCCCCCCTGCCTCCACCGACCGAGCCCCGCTTCAACCCAGGATCGAATCATAGAACCACACACACACTCTCTCTCTCTCTCTCTCTCTCTCTCTGAAACGATTGCCCCGCCTGGCTCTCAGCACCCCCCTGACTTCCACAAAAACCCACACTATTGAATATCGGCTCACATATCTGCAACAATATCTGCAATGCTATCCGATAAACGCAGGACGAGCTGGAGGAGGTGCTGCGCTTTGTGAAGCCGCAGCACTTCCTGCCTGTTCATGGAGAGTACTCTTTCCTGTGCGAGCACGCGCGGCTAGCCAGGGAGCGGGCGGGCGTGCAATTCACAGAGGTGCGGCGCGCGGCGGAGTGCGAGGGTTACATGCATGAGTGCGTGAGTGTTTGTGTGAGTGTTTGTGTGTGTGTGTGTGTGAGTGTGAGGGTCACGGAGCCGTTCCGTGCATGTGCCTTCCAGATGCAGGCGGGGGCCGGCGGGCAGGTGGTACAGTCATGCACGCACGATCGCAGGCACAAATGGCTTTGCAACACACACCCGAACAACAACATCTCCCCCCACACGCACCCGCCCTCAAGGTCATCCGCAACGGCCAGATGCTGGGGGTCCATGAGCGGAGGAACCGCAACACAGTGTCGACGGGCAGCATGGCCGCAGCCGCGGTGGCGGGCGAGAAGGAGGCGCAGCGGCAGGGGCTCGAGGTGGGGTGCGATGGGGGGCTGCAGGGTGATGTGGGCGCGCGGGTCATCACTTTTTGAACATGGAGGGGCTGTCGGCTGTCGCGCCCCTGTTGGAGGGCCGACGTGGCCCGGCCGCGGCGGAGTGCCTGGGCAGGGGCTGCAGCTGTGATTGCGCCTCCAGTGGCGTCATCACGAAAATCAAGGGTCATCAAGCGCATGCAGCCAACTGAACCTATTCGATATCAACACGGCACACAATCACAGGTTCTTGGGGAGGTGCAGCTGGTCAACTTCTACAATGATGGCGGCCGCGGCACGGGCACTGCGCAGGTGGGGGTCGGGGCAGGGGTCCCGGGAGGCTGAGGGGTCATCCCATGGGGCGGTTCGCCCTGCCTCGTGGTGTTTGGGATCGGACGGGTCGGGCGCCTGAAGGACGGCGCAGCGCGCGGGACGGCCGCCGCGGCGGCGCGCCGCTTGCGGCTCTGCCGGTGCTCGGCGCTCCCCACACAAGCCCCGGCCCGGCGCACGTCAGCCGACAAAAGCGCCTGCACACTCGGAGGCGCGACGTCGTCCTTACTGCTTTCATACATATTTCGAAAGTCTAATATGTTCAATATACATCCAAAATTCGAACCCCTTTCGCAGGAAATGGCGCTGCCCGAGCGCGCCAACCTGGCGTTTGAGGGCGTGGTCGTCGCGGCCGTCGACGTCTTCCGCGCGCCGCCCGGCGGCGCCGCCGCAGGCCGCGGCGCTGCCGCCGCCGCCGCCGCCGCCGCCGCGGGCGCGAACAACCTGCGGTGTCGGGTGCGGGTGACAACGCGGGGGATGTGGCTCGAAAAGGGGAAGATCTTGGACGCGATCCATCAGGTGGGTTTTTCTTCCTTATTATCAGGGGCAGGTGGGTCTCTGTTTTGCATCCTCGCATCCCCTTGCAGCCTCGCAACAAATCATGGCAACGTTCTGGAAGAGTGTCACATGCGGGCTGCCTTGATATATGAGAGAGAGAGGGACGAACAACAGAAGCCTGGCTGTGGGGCTGCCGCACCCCACGCGGCGGCTTTCATGACGAGCGACCTGCTCCCCCCTTGGACCAAACGAAATCGTAAACAAAACGCAACCAAATCGCAACGGCCCAAAACACCCGCAGGCGGCGCAGGAGGCCGTGCAGGCGCTGCCCTGCGACGCGGCCCTGACCGCCGTCGAGCGCGCCGCGGTCGACGCCATCCGCCGCGCCGCGCGCGCCGCGAACAACCGCCGCCCTGAGGTCATCGTGGTCGCATACGAGCACGACCCGCGGCTCAGCCACCTGCCGGAGGCCGCGGCGCGGCGGCAGCAGCAGGAGTCCGGGCAGTCCGGGCAGTCCGGCGGCGGCGGCGGCGGCGCCAGGCAGTGGCAGGGGTTCGGCGGCTTCCGTCCTTCGGAGGCGGCGGGGCGGTCGCTGGGGCCGGAGGCGGCACTTAAGGCGGGCGCCTCGGCGGGCAACGGGATGGGGGGGCTGCGGGTGCGCGCGCCGCCAGACCCCTGGCCGCGGGGCGGCCGCGGCGGCGGCGGGCGCGGCGGCGGGCGCGAGGGTGGCAGGGGCGGCGGGCGCGGCGGGCGCGAG
>NW_014008345.1:0-3368 GCF_000611645.1 Monoraphidium neglectum | reverse complement strand
CTGGGGGCTCGGCGCCCGCGGCGGCCGCCGCCGCGGGGCCGACTGGCGTCGTCAGCATTCAAATCGAGGGCGATGCAGCGAAAGATGTGTCTGTCTCGGCAGCAGCTGGCGGCGCAGCCGAAGGCGGTGCTTCTGCAGTCGCGGGCGGGCCAGAGGCGTCAGAGGGCAGCTTTTTCTCCGCCGCCCGCGCCTGGCGCGTGGCGGCCGCGGCCGCGGCGGCCGCAGCGGCGGCGGCCGTGGCGGACGGCGCGGCGCGGATGGCGCCTGTGGCCCCAGTGATGGAGTGGTGGGCATCTCGGCCGCGGCGCGCTGGCGGGCGGCAGGCCGCGCCGCCTTCTAGGGATGGCAGCCTGGCGCACGGCATGTGGCGGCCGCGCGGCGGCGGCGGCGGCGGCAGCGGCGGAGGGCGGACGGCCGCGGCCGTCGCGGTGGGGGGAGACGGGCGCGCGAACGCGGGGCTGGCAGCGGCGGCGGGGGCGGCTCAGGGGCCGCCTGACAACAATTACTTTAGCCTCGGGCGCAGGTGGGGCGTGAGATTTCAATGTGATGTTACAGTGACGTCACAGTAATGTCTCTCACCTGCTCACCTCTGGTGGACCTAAATTACCTGGCGACCACAGCTTTTTCTAGATATCGCACTAAAACATCATGCCTTCCTGGCAAAGCCTCCGCGAAGTCCAATCGAGTGTGTTGCCTTGACTCCAACGGACCCTGGAGGACTATCCGCCCCCTCCCACACGCACACACGCACGCAGGCAAATACGCACGCACGCACACACGCATGCACGCACATATACACACAAACACACACAAACACACACACATCACAAAACCTCCCAACACCTCCCAAAACCCCCCCAGGATCTACTGCATCGAGGCCCCCCCTGGCCGCCCTGCCCTGGATGTCGACGTGGTCGACCTGACATGCCTGGCCACCAACGTGCCGGCCCACCGCCACAGCGTCCACGCACTCAACAGGGACGTGCTCTGGGACCTGCACAGTGAGCGGGGGCGGCGGATTGGCAGAGACGGCTGCTGCGGGGGCTGTTTGTATGGTGCTGCTTGCGGGGACTGTTGGGATGTGTGCGGCTGGGTTTGGAGGCGTTTGATTTGTTTCGGGACACCCTCAGGTTCATGACTACCTGCGCCTGTGCTTCAAGGGGCCATGGCCAAACTTGCAAACGGCTCAAACACCGCATCGATTTGGAACCGCGCAGGCTGGCCCTCATCTTCTCACACACGGCTACCAAAGCACCAGCTTCCCATGCGCACCTTCACACCCGCCATGCCCTCCGCGCCCCCCCCCATAGGCATCATCGCGGACGGGCGGCGCGCCGGGCAGCGCACGCGGCGGCTGGAGCGCATCGCGGGGAACGTGTACTCCTTCAAGACCTCCCCTGCGCACGTGCACGTTGACCTGCTTTGACCGTGCTTTGACCGAGCTTCGACCGAGCTTTGACCGAGCTTTGACCGAGCTTTGATCGTGATCGAGCAGTGTTGACTTTCACTGTGGGCGTCATACCGCACGAGTCACCCCACAGCTGCTATCGGGGCCGGGCAGGGGGAACAGCTAGCTGGGGGTCCTGGGGCCACAGAAAAACATGTTCAAATATCTGAACATGACTCAACAATAATCTTTGACTTGGCTGTTGTTGCCTGCAGCACGTGTATATCACAGGGCGCTTGAGCGGGCCGCCGGCTGGGGGCTGGGGCCCTGCCATTGAGCAGGCTCGGCCTTGCATGCACTTATGCTCGCCTGTGTTGGGCGGGTGTACGCTAGGGTCCCGTCAGGTTTGTTGGCCCGGTTCATTGCCGGGGGCGCTAAGTGCCAATTGTTCACCATGGCCATCAGCAATGTCACTTTCACATTCGGCTGCAGAGCATGTTCAGCCGGTGCAATGCGGCGGTGTGTGATGGTGCTGGCCGTGCTTCACAGCAGTTGACACACTCTTGACGCAACCCTGCAGGCCTTGGTTTGGCAGCTTCATGCCTTGCGGGTCGCGCAACGCTGATGATTTCTCCTTTTGCGTGGCGATTCATGATTTGATTGCAAGATTGTATCTTTGCATGAAGCTTGCCGCACTACGGCAACACAGGTAGTACCTTTGTCCGGCAGGCAGCGCAGCGGCTTACTAAGGCCGTCAACCACTTGTGCATCACGGGTCTAGAAACACGGCTGCTTAACAAGTGGCAGTGCTTCGCACGCTCTGTGGTGTGCCTTCATCGATCCCCTCTAGCGCCTGCAATGACAGGCAGCCACCAGAGCCCCTTCAAAACCTGGGGGTGATTACATGCCACACATTTTCTTGCCAGCCCAATCCCAATCCCAATCTGAAGTTATGGCAACTTCAAAGCCACTCGACTGCAAACGATTGCGCGCAATGCATATGCTGCAAGCGACTGGCACTGCCCGCTGCTTCGAAGCTGAGTAAAGTAGGTCTACTGATTCATAGCATTGGCTGGTCCAGATCCCCTAAGACTTGCCGCTTGCACGGTTGGTGAATAAGCCCCAGCCGACATGCCCACAAACACACGAATTTCTTGTGACTCGCCAGCGTCCACTCACAGAAGCAACCCCAGCGCCGCCGCAGCCGCCACGCCCCCGACAGCCAGCCGCACCGCCCCCGCTCCGCTCCGCACGGCCGGCGCCGCCGGCGACGCCGGCTGTCCCACACCGCTATTGTCGTCGCCGCGGCCGAGGGCGGCGGGCGCGCTTGACACTGCAGAGGGCACCGCAGAGGCTGCGCCGCCGCCGGGCGGGACGCTGCTGGTCGTGACACTGGAGCGCGACACGCCGCCGTTTGCGTCCCGGCATTCGATGTTGATCTGGGTGGGGGGTCCATTAACGCCAGCCGGGCTTACTGAGGCGACGCTAGGGGGCCCCTTGGGCGCGGGGACAAGAGACCAGCTGAGAAGCGTGAGTATCTAGGAGGCCAGTGCGTGCTGCGGCCATGACCTTGCTGACAAACGCTGGACAGGGGGTTGCACGCGCATGCACCCGCCGCTCAGGCGAAAAGCCTCTGGGAAAAAGCCTCTGGCCCACAGGTGCAGCAGGCTGGTCGCGCACGCGCGCATACAGCAGCACGCGTGCGCCCGACGACGGCGACGCAGGGGGTGGCCGTGTCTTTGCCGTCTCACGTCGAACGAGCCGCCGTCCGAGGGGGAGTCTGGGACGCAGCTGTTGCCGTCGGCGCAGGTCAGCTTTTGGGCAGTCGAGGAGGAGCACGTGCACTGGCCGCACTGGATGGTGGCCGAGAGCGCGGGTGCTGCCATGAGGCCCAATAGCAGCAGGAGCTGCACGAGACGAAGGGCGTGGGGCGCCATGGCTGCTTTGGCTGCGGGGCGCGCAGCTGCGCGGGGGTGGGGGA
>NW_014008346.1:0-3373 GCF_000611645.1 Monoraphidium neglectum | reverse complement strand
GTGCAGGTGGATCGGAGAAAGGCTCGGGGCCTTGCACGGCCGGGAGAGCTTGGGGGGCCTGGGTACGCAGCAGGCTGGCTACAGGGGGAGGGGGAGTGGTGTGCGAATGGGCTGTGAGCACCGCACTCTCCCGCCCGCCCAGCGCCTGCGTGCCGCACGCGCCCGCTGACTCGCTGTCAGGATCTGTGAGCACCCAAACGGCCCGCCGCGGCCGACACTTTCGAAAGCGATGAACAGGATGAGGCGGCGGGGATCGAAGCGGCGCCGCAGGTCGAAACATTAGGAATCGAAAGGACCCCGGCTTTGGGCTGACTTCTTGGTAGAGACCATGTCAGGGTTTGGGATGGGTGAACCCTGACGTCTGAACTTCCAAACTCAATGGGGCGACGCGGGGCGGGCACAAAGATGGCCCGCGGGTACAAAGGTTTCAACAAGATTTAAAAGCCTCCGGAATGTCCAAAAGCCCCCATGACTCCAAAAGCCCCCACGACTCCAAAAGCCCCCATGGTTACAAAAGACCCCATGATTCCAAAAGACCCCCTTATTTCACAAGCCCCCGGGCTCACTTCTTGTTCGCAAACGTGTCGAGCACCGCCGCCGCCGTAGTCGGCGCGATCTCCCTCAGCCGCTCTATGCAGCGCTCGTCGAGGTCCCCCGGCTTCACGGGGCCGCCCCCTGTGGTGTAGAGCGCCTCCAGCTTCGCCTTGACCTGGGTGTGCATGGCGGTTGGGGGCGGTTGGGGGTGGTTGGGAGTGGTTGGGGGCGGTTGGGGGCGGTCGGGGAGTGCTTCGCGGCTGCGGCTGTGCCCTGTGCTAGGGGCGCTCTACTGCACTCCCTCACCACACCTCCTCACACCCACGAATGCGCGCACACACATCAAATTTATTCGTCGTTGCTGTGCACGCTCTCCACTGCTCCCCAGCATCACAGCAGCACGCACACACATGCACACACACGCACACACACACACAGGCACACACACACACGCGCATTCACACACACACACACGCACATGCACAAACTCCCCGAACTCCATCAGAAACCCCCCAAAAAACCCATCCAAACCGCTCACCACCGGGTCCATCTGGGGCTTCACGCGCTGCGCAAACCGCGCCACCGTCACCACCACCATCGCGCGCCGCGCCGGGCCGTCCGCCGCGCCCGCCAGCCCCGCGGCCGCGAGCGCATCAAGGAGCTCCAGGCCGGACGCGGGGTCGAGCTTCAGGAGCGTGTCTGATGTCGAACCCTCCACGTCCGCTGCTGTCAGCTGCGAACAAGACCGTGGGGGGGTGGGGTGGGTGGGGGGAGGGAGTCATGGCGTCTGCATGCAGCATGCACAGGGTCAAGCTTCAGCAGCGTGTCGGAGGTCGACCCCTCAACATCCGCCGCCATCAGCCATGGGGAGAAACGCGGGCCGCCGGCGCACGCACTTGGTGCGCGTCGCGGTGGCGAGGGGCATGCGTAGAGTGCATGCATGTGTGCGGCTGAGGGCCGGACACGGCGGGAACGGCGCGGCAGGGGGCTGCGGCCTCGGCGTTGCAGGGGCAGTCGGGGCGCGCGGACGTATGTGCAATTGGGTCGGCGCCCGCGCGGCGTTCGCCGCGCCGGTAAGCTCACCACGCGGCCATCCACCAGGGCTGTGAGCTTGGCACGCACTGCTGGATCAAAGCCTGCACCATTTCAGGGGACGATTTGGTAACAAGTGGTGAGGTGGGGGTAATTTCCTGACTCGCAGTGCGCGCGCCACGCGCTTCAAACACAGGCCCGCAGGGCGTGCCGTCACAAGCGGCGGGCCTGGTGCATGCGGGGCAGCGCGGATGCAGGAGCGGCGGAGCGGGGAGCATGCTGTGTGCGGCCGCACGTAGCGGGGCGCGGCGGGGCCGGCTGGGGCCGCGGAGGCGGTGCAATGGCGGACCCCCGACCGGCCGCATGAGAGCCCATGGGCGCCCGCATGCGGCGGCCGCTACACGAAAGCGCTTGGCTCCTTCAAGCAGCCACCCACCGTCGAGCCGGAGTGATTTAGAGGGGCGCGCGTCCTCGTCAGCGCCGCCGCCGAGGCCGGCCTGCTCGGCGGTGCGCTTGGGCGCCCCTGCTGCCGCCGCCGCGGCGCTGGGCGCGCCGTTTGGCGCGGCGCCCTCAGGAGGGGGCTGCGGGTATGCGGGCTGGGGTTCCGAGGGCTTCTCTTGCTGCTGCTCCTGCTGCTGCGGGGCGGGATCCTCCTGCGCCGCAGGCGTTGCAGCGCCCTCCGCCGCTGGGGCCGCTGCTGCATTTTGCTGCTGTTCCTGCTGGGGCTCGGGCTCCTGTTCCGCGGGCGCGGGCTCCTGTGGACCGTCCTGTGGTTTGGCAGCTACCTCTGGAACCTCAGCGGCCTCCGCTGGGGGCTGCTGCTCCTGGGCGCTGGGATCGGCCATCTCTGCAGATCAAGGCCGATGATCTGCTGGGCCGTCCGTGTTGTGCTGACGTTTTACTAAATGTATGATGTCATTGCTATTGATATCGTCACAGCCACCCGACACCGGGGGGAAGCACATCCGGGGGATACCTGGGCAGAGGCAGCGGAGCAGCACCTGCAAGTGATGCAAGAAAACATGGTCGCCTTCCCGCGCAAAGCCTCATTACCCACCGCGTTTACTTGAATCAAAACGTTGTTTCTTCAGCGTGCCTCCTCCGCCCCGCGGCCCCCTGGCCCATATCGCGCAGTTGGCACTTGCCCCATCCTGTCTTGGACGCACCATCGCGTTCTGAATCTTCGCGACCCTCACTTAAATATATTTTCTTGCAGCTCGCGTCCTACGGAGCGCGAGCGCAGCCCCTGTCCTCCCCGTCGACACACCAGTTGGGCATCGCCCGGCATCGTCCCCGCACCCACTGGCATCTGCAGCACCCAGCGCGCGGAGCGGCGGCGAGCAGCCCCCTGTGGACCCTAAACATACCTCTAATTTCCAAATCAGAACCCGCGCAAAGCGGCAGGCAGCCATGGAGTCGCAGCTGCTGCTGGGCGCACGCGCGCTGCTGCCGCGCCTTGAGGGCGGCTATGAGGATTTGATGCTGCCGCTTTTCGAGGTGGGTTTGGGACCTCTTCGGCACACAAAACCCGCATGTTATCGGTGCCGGCCCGCGGGCACGTCCAGGCGCAGCAGAGGACAGGCGCCCGCCTCCCGCCCGGGCCGGCGGGCGCGTGCCGCTGGGCGGGCTCTCTGCCTGGGCGAATGCGCTGTCCCTTGAAAGCGTGCCTGCGGCGCCACCTCAGCGCCCTCGCTCATCCCCAAACGCCCAACCAAGCCCCGCCATCCCCCATGCTTTGCCCTGTCACAATACGTCAACACACACACACACACACACTCACACACACACACGACCGCCCCCCCACCTG
>NW_014008347.1:0-3375 GCF_000611645.1 Monoraphidium neglectum | reverse complement strand
CTCGGTGCCGCGCTCGCACCCGCGGCACGTGGTCGTGCCCGGCCGCCAGGCGTCGCCGGCCGCCGCGGGCCGCAGCGGGAACGGGCGCCACATAACATACCAGGCCGCGACGGGCCGGCCGATGGAGATCCCCAGCTCTGTCATCAGCGCCGCCGTCGCCGCCGCCGCGGCGGCGATCGCAGCTGCGGGGCCTGCGGCCGACCCCGCGCCGGCGGGGGCGCCGCAGCCGCCCAGCACATCCGTTGTGCCCGCCGCCGCGCCTGAGCAGGCCGGAGTCCTGGCCAGGCGTGGCACCGCGCCAGTAACGCCCGTGGCCCCGTTGACGGGCGCTGCCGAGCCCGACACGCAGCAGCCGGGCGCCCTCGACGGCCCCCCTGTGGCGGCGACGCCGGAGCCGCTGCCCCTTCAGGCGGCCGCCTGACAGGTCCCGCATGTCCGCCTGCGGCGCGACCCTTGCGTCGGCGGCGCTCGATTTGCGGCAGGCTCTCAGCGTGGCGTTGAGCCCCGCTCCCAATCCGCGCCACCAACCTCACCCAGAGCGGCCCCTCTGTTTCCCTGTTTTCTTTCACTTCTCGCGCCTCAACAGGGTGGATTTCGGCCATCACACAAACAAAAACTCACACGGAGAGCACACTCAGCACCCATCCAGCACCCATCCAGCACCCACGCGTGCATCGGCCCCCCGTGGCGCATTTCATCCAAGTGGCACGTGGTCAACCGTTGGTCAACGACTGGAATGGGCATTTCCTTACCGGCATCTCCTTCCAAGCAATTTCTCACTGCTAGCAGTCACGCAGAGACACAGGATAGATGGCCCACGTTTTTAAGGGGAGGGAGCAGGCGGACGCGCTGGCCCGGGATTGCTGGCTGCCTGTCATACCCGTCATGCAGGGTGACGCACGCCTGCCAGTGGGTCTTCTCTTTTCCGCGGCCTGCTGTGGTGGGGGCTTTTCTCTCGCCCACAAAGGCGTCTTGCGCGTGTACCTGGGCACAAAGCACCAACGCCCAAACTGCAGCCAAGCACGGGCTCCCATGCGTGAGGCCGCCACCGTCCAGCCGCATTACTCGACAGACAGCCAACAGCTTTCGATTCTCCATTTCCGACTGGTTCCCCCCCCCCCCAAAAAACACAGCCCGAGCGCTGGGCGGTCCGCAACGCCGCATGTTGCGTTGTGGCCGCCGCTGGTGGCCGCGTCCACCATCGACCGCCCGGGCGCGCCAAGCAATTCGCAAACCTGCATCCGGCCCCCAGGCTTCGCTCGCGCCGCGCCCAACCCTTGCAGAGCAAGCGGGGCTATTTGTTGCAGGGCTGGCCCTGAATCCAATGCACTTGAGCCGTGATTTTGAAACCCAATCGTCCCCGCCAGCGCCACGACGCGTGCACCCTGGCTGCGCTCGCTCCCGCAGCTGCCCGCCAGCTGCCATCTCAGCCACACCCCTGGCTCGTGCGCGCGGCGCTGCCATCTGGCATTCACCCAACGAGTAATGACCGAGGCAAACAAGGGCGGTTTGTCAGTTGAAGAGGTGTTCGTCAATCTTGATCCAAAGTTGGCAACTCGCCGGTTGGCAGCTACTGGTATCACATCCTATTCGCCTAGTGCTGTAGATGGGTGGCAATCAGGTCAGCGGTCCATCACGGCGTTCACCCTTGCAACAGAGATGGCACCACTTCGTTTTGTTGGAGAATACTGTAGTGGCATGACGGGTACATACGAAGTTACTGTATGGCTCTCCTGGTGCATTGTAATGTGACTCACCTGCACCTGAGTAATTAGCGTGCATGACAAACGTTGCGCGTACGCAGAAGACAGTGCGACATGAAGCCCCGCGACCTTGGCATACCTTGATGATCGAAATGGCGCACCTGAAGGGTCAGCGCTCCGGTCTGTCGACACTGTGGAGATCATAGGTTCCGGCAGCGCACGCCATTCAGCCTCAACTATCAATGATAATATAATTTTGGTATGGAAACAGTCGCCGAGGATGGTACTGGCAGTCGGGCCGCGGCAGCGGGCGCTGCCCCGCCATCTCAAGGCAGCGCCGTCGCGGAAGTCCGCCCCAGCGGGACGGCCGGCGGCAGCTGGCCCGCGGGCGGCGGGGGCGCCCTACGTGGGGCGGATGAGCTCACGCGCGCAGGTGGGCAGCCGGTCGCCGAGCGGCGCCTGGCGCGCACACATGCGTGGCTGGCTGTAGGCGACGCATCGAACCTGCCGCGCTTCAGATTCGACTTTGTAGTGTTTGAAGCTGCGCCTGGGGCCCCCGCTGGAAGATGTGCAGCGGCAACCTGACGACCACTCCCCATGCCCGCCTGTGATGGCCCCCCCTCTGTGAGCGTGCTCTTTTACCTTTTACAGCACATGTGCCTTGCACTCTCCGCAAAGTTGCCGCGAGCGTCACCCCTGCCACGCAGGCCCGTCCGCACCCCCACCCCCCACCCCCCACCCCTGTTCCCGTCTTTCCTGCAGGTCGGGGCCGCCCGAGGCGGGGCGCGTCAGCTCACTACCAGAGAGATCCGGAGGTGAGCGCCGCGCACCACTCCAAACCTGAAAACGCCCTTGCCTCCGCCTCGTGACATTCGCTCGAACGCAACGAATTCGGCCAGCCGCCAGGGGGCTCTCCCGCAGCAGCTGGCGGGCGCGGCGGATCCCACGCCGGCCCCGCGGCCCGCCGCCGGCGCTCGAGCCCGCTGTCTCAGGGATGCCCCTTCCTTGCCGTCCGTCTGCAACCCACAGATACACCGGCGCTACTACGCCCGAAAGAAGGCGTCGGTGAGCGCCGCCCCATCTCCCATGCCCCCCAACCCCCCAACGGCCGAGGCGCTTGCTGCAGGGGGGGCAGGTGGCCCAAGAGGGTGAAGGGTAAGGGACACCTGCCCCGCACGTGCATCACATCAACACGCGCGTGCATCACACGCTTGTTCGCACACAGGCACTCTCACTCACTCACCTGCACACACACGCACGCACACACTTGTCCGTGCACGCACGAACACACGCACGCACGCACGCGCTCCTGCACGCACACGCGCACGCGTATGCACGTGCCCGCATACACACCCACACGCAATAGCTGGCCGCGCTGACCGCGGAGGCCGCTGCAAAGCAAGGGGAGTTGACAGACCTTGCGGCGCAGAACGCTGCACTGCTGCTCCACGAGAAGGTGCGTGCTGCTTTACCGAACGCTCCTGCAAATCCATCCACCTGTGCATATTTGTGTGGTTTTGTGCATGTGAATGTTGGCGTGCGCGTGTGCTTGTGTGTGTGTGCATGTGTGTGTGCATATGTGTGTGTGCGTGTGTGTGTGTGTGTGTGCGTGCGTGTGTGTGTGTGCATGTGTGTGTGTGTGTGTGTGTGTGTGTGTGTGTGTGTGTGTGTG
>NW_014008348.1:0-3368 GCF_000611645.1 Monoraphidium neglectum | reverse complement strand
CCCCACTTCAGAACCCCTTGATCAAAACCGCACCGTCTCCGCGGCCTTGACCTCTGACAGCACCGCGACGAGGTCGTCCACGTTGTGGCCGTCCACGGGGCCGATGTAGTACAGCCCCAGCTCCTCAAACAGCGTCGACCCGCTACCGCTGATCATGCCGCGCGCATACTCGTCGATCTTGCTGGTGGCCACCTGCAGCGGCGCCGGCAGCTGCTTGCTGATGCCCTTGGCCACCTCGCGCAGCTCGCGCAGCGGCCGGTTGGCCTGCAGGCGCGCCAGCGCCGACGACAGCGCGCCCACGGGGTCCTGGTTCTTCCCGTTGTACTGCGTGGGCAGCGACACCTGCTGGTTGTCGTTGAGGATGATGATCATGTTCTTGTCCAGGAAGCCTGCGTGGTTCATGGCCTCGTACGCCATGCCGCCCGTGATGGCGCCGTCGCCGATGACGGCCAGCACGTGGTTGCGCTTGCCCTTCATGTCACGGCCCACGGCCATGCCCAGGCCCGCGCTGATGCTGGTGCTGCTGTGGCCCGCGCCAAAGGGGTCGTACTCGCTCTCGGCGCGCTTGGTGAAGCCTGGGGGGCGACAGGGTTTGGGGGAGGCGGATGTGTGGGTGGCTGGTGGCGGGCCAGTGTGCGCATGGGAGGTTGTGTGTGGGGGAAGGGACAATGAGAAGGAGAGGCAATGCTGGATGCCCAGGGGCCAAAACACGGGTGATTACAGGGCGTTGGCAGGGGGAACGATGTGCAACCAACTACTGGGCTTAAATGCGGCCTGATGTCACATGCAAGGCCGCCCCTCACTATCGCACTAGTTGAGCACGGCGGTGGCAGCACACCCCCCGCCGCCATCAGCTGGCACCATGTCCCTGCACTCCTCAACCGTTGATGATGCGACCCCGTCTGCCGAAAACAAGCCCATTGCTGCTGTGCTGATTCGCTGGTTCAGCACGATGAGTCTCCCAATACCCTACACAGGCTGAGAAGCTGCCATGAACGCTGCCCTGCGCCTCAGCCCCGTTCGACACATTCGCCCCTGGATGCTGTAGTCCCTCGCGCCGACGCACCCCTGCTCCGCGTCCGCTCCAGCCCGCACCTGAGAGGCCGTTGGTCTGGCGGATGGTGCGCATCTGCTTGCGGCGGCCGGTCAGCATCTTGTGGATGTAGCACTGGTGGCCGACGTCAAAGATGATCTTGTCGTCGGGCGCGTTGAACACGTAGTGCATCGCCACCGTCAGCTCCACCACGCCCAGGCTGCTGCTCAGGTGCCCGCCCGTCTGGCTGACCGTGTGCACCACGTCAGAGCGCAGCTCCTTGCACAGCTGCTTGAGCTGCTGGCTGTTGAAGTTCTTGATGTGCACCGGGTACTCAACCGTGTCCAGCAGGGGCGTGGCGGGACCGGTCTGCTCGTCCCATGAGTCAATGTCCTCAGCACTGATCTTGTCCCAAGACGTCAGCGGCGTCTCGGGGCGGTACTCAGATGCCGCAGGCTGCGCAGAGGACGCTGACGGCTGCTGCTGCTGCTGCTGCTGCTGCTGTGCGCGCACAGGCACCGGTGTGCGGCGGCCAACCGGCTGCGAGCGGCCTGGAGATGAACGATACGTGCATGTGGGTATTTATGAACAGCGGAATACTGATTGTGCAGCCCAACCCAGCCGCAGACGCCATCGCTGCTGCCACCGCGCAAGCCCTACATATTGACGTCGGCCAATGCAGCGACGCTGCGCGCGCCGCGCGCGCAGGGTGCACCGTGCAGCCACACCCTGACGGCTGGCCCCATCAAGACTGGGATGCCAATGCCTAATCCGATATGATTTCTGCCGGCCGACGTCAGCCGTGCAACACAGCTGGATCACACAAGCCGAAAGGGTGCTAGCTCGACGAGCTGCACTACGCTGTGTCCTGCAACGCCGTTGATTGCTGAAAATAATGTGCATATTTTCTCACCTGACGCGCACGGCCTGGCCCGACCGGCGCTCCTCTCCAGCTGGGCCTGCGCGCATCAGTGTTGCAGTGCACCACCACCAGTAAGCCCGCTGCCCGCGGGATGGCAAGCTGCAGGCCACATACAGCGGTTATAATGGCACTGTCCCTCACCTGCATGCCGTGCGCCTTGAAGCACTGCATCGCGAGGTGGGGCCCTCAGGGCGAGGGGGGGAGGGGCTGGCAGCGGGCTTCAGACAGCGGGCCGAACGATAGCGAGCACAGAGCTCGGGGTTCCGAAAGTGATGCCGCAGGAAACGGACTACCAGATCTGCTTGAATAACCTGTCTCGATTCTGGGATGTGGGCAGGCGTTGGCCGTTTTGCACTTGGGAGGGCGTATATAGTCAGGAAAGCAGGTAGGCTTTCTCAACATCCCCGCGGTCGTGAAGATCAGGCTGGAAGGCAAGAGGGAGGGCGGGTTGGTGCGGGGGTCGGCTCGGTTGCACGACCGCCGGCCCCCTGCACATGCCACTCAGTCCCAGTCAGCAGACGCGACCCCACGGTGAGATGCACGTTGGAATGTAGGAACCTGACGTGAGCACTCGCTTGCGTCTGCACAGCGCGCCCTTGGCCTGCCTGCGCCATGAAGGTGGCACCCAATTTTGATTGCTGTCGGCCGTGCGCAGTTGGCAGTTGAGGACAGGCCTCACTCCTGCATACCAACCCCCAAACTACATACACCAACCCTCCTGAACCATGTTGAGCTCAAAGTCAGCCCTCTTCTCATTCAGCCGAGGGTTGCTGATGCATTACACTTGACCTGTATGTAATGCATGCTTGCGATGGTCCTGCATCTGCAGGGGGCAGCCCCAGGAGCAACTCTTGAGCTCAGCATGAGAGCCACGCCTGCGCCCAATCTACTGCACCGGCCGCTCAACATTGCGACTCGGGACCGCTTGCCCAGCCGTCGGCTGCCTTCGCTCTGTATGCGCCCCGCGGGCTGCGGCCCCCTTGCCTCAGCGCCTGGAGCCGAGCGGCTCGCCCGAGAAGGTGGATGCGGGCGCCGCGCCCGAGGGCTGGGGCTGCTCCGAGGGCGTGTGGGACGGCGGGCCGGTCGCCGCAGAGGGTGTGGGCGCGCGCGCGGCGCGAACGGATGTGACCTCGTCGGCGGGCACCTTCGGGGCGGGGGCGCCGCCGCCGCATACCGAGTCTGGCGCCCACAGGGAGATAGGAGGTGGAAGGTGGAGAACATGGGAGGTGAGGCGCGCATTGAATGGGGGCGGGCGTGAAGGAACCAGCCCTGCTGGCGCCGCTCGCCGGCCAAGCCGTGCTGGATGCTCAACAGCGCAAGCCATGCTCAGCAGCCCACCTGCGACGGGCTTTTCGCGGCAGCTCCAGCAGCACCCCACCTTTCCCCTCTTGTGCCCCCGCGCGCCCCCCCCCC
>NW_014008349.1:0-3376 GCF_000611645.1 Monoraphidium neglectum | reverse complement strand
CCCCCCAAAGGTCATGCCGTTCTCCACGGCCTGCTCCACCCCCCTGGCCAACTTTGAGGCCGGGCTCAACTACAAGGACGTCGCAGACCCCGCAGTCATGGTGCGCCGCGATGACGGCGATGTCACCGGCGATGATGTCACCGGTGACGCGCCGCCGGCCGGCAGATATGCATGGCGCTCGGATTCCGTTGTCTGCAACGTCCATGGCTTCGCCCCCGCGGCCCCTCACGAGGGCCAACGCTTTGCAAACCAGATGGCTTTCCTAAACCCCTTCCCTCCCCTCCCTGGCATCCCCCCCCCCACAATCCCCCGCGCCGCCAGGTGTCATTCCCGCTGAAGGATGACGCTGACGGCGCGGCCCTGGTGGCGTGGACGACCACCCCGTGGACCCTGCCCTCCAACCTGGCGCTGTGCGTGCACCCGGACTTCACTTACGTAAAGGTGAGGTGGCGGCGGCATGCTGCAACTGGGTTGTCAGCACGTGGGAGTGTGCTTTGGACGTGTTGTGTTTGTCAAGGGGGCGGGGTCAATCGGACTCGGGCAGCTAGACTTCACAAGCGTTGAAGGTGAGGTGGCGGCGGCGCAGAATTGGTTTATAGCACGTGGGATTGTGTTACGGAGGCATTTTGTTCGGCAAGGTGAGGGGCGGTGGTCGCCCGGGGTTGGTGGCGTCCCGGGGTTGGTTTGTCGCACGCGGGGACGTGTTTTGGTGGTGTTGTTCTTGTCGGGGGAGTGGGGGGGGGTGACTTGTGCACCCTGACTTCTCCCGCGTCAAGGTGAGCGGTGGCGGCATGCTGGAATGGTCGAGAGCCCGTGTCATTGTGCTTGGGAGAATGTGCAGATTTTAGGGCATCGTTTTGAGGTCGAGCGCGTGCGCTCTCGCTCTCACACACACTCACACGCGCGCACACACACACACTCGCATACACACACACACACACACACACACACACACACACACACACACACACACACACACACACATACACACACACACCAACTCCAACACACACACTCGCTAGCTGTGCACTTTCGCGCTCACAACTGTCACGACTTCACAACCAATATCACAGGTCCGCAACCCCGCCACTGGTGCGGTCTTCATCGTGGCCGAGTCACGCCTGGAGGCCCTGCCCGGCGCCGTCCCCAAAGGCAAGAAGGGCGCCGCCGCCGCCAACAACAACAGCAACGGCGGCGGCGGCGGCGGCGGCGGCGGAAAGAAGAAAGGGAAGGGCAGCAGCGGCAACGTGGCAGCCGCGGCGGCGGCCCCGGCGGACGGCGGGGCCGCCCCGGCGGCCGGCGAGGCAGCGGCGGGCGGGGAGAAGCCCGCGGCGGCCGAGGCGGCCGGTGGGGATAAGAAGGGTGCTGGCGCCGGCGGGGGCGGCTTTGAGGTCATCGCGAAGCTGCAGGGGTCCGAGCTGGTGGGTGGTCTGATGCGCCTGGCTGTTTCATCGCACTCTCGGTATCGAGAAAAGGGTGCACGTGCAAGCCTGGGTGCTGGATGAGGATTTTGTGAGGCTTGACAGGGGCTGTGTTCAACGGCACGGTCTGGGGCCGCAGTGAGCCGCGCGGCAGCGGGGCCGAGGGGTTGTCGCGGCCCCTCTTTGACGGGCGGGGCTGCCGCTGGCAGGCGTGTCTAGATTCCTGCACCGGGGCAGCAGGGCGCCGGGGATGTTCCTCCCACCCATGCAGCCAAGCGCACCACAAGCCGCCCACCTCCTCCCCTCCCCCCAACCATGTCACCCCGCACCATGCAACCGCGCCATGTGTCATCCCTGTGTGACGTAACCCGGCGTCACCCCTGGCCCCCACCTCACACGTCATCCGCCCCCAGGTCGGCCTGCGGTACGAGCCCCTCTTCCCGTACTTTGCTGACCTGGCGGCATCGGGCGCATTCAAGGTGGTGTCTGACGGATACGTGACGGATGACAGCGGTACGGGCGTCGTGCACCAGGTGGGGAGCTTTTCGACTGTCTTGTATCGTCTATGTGTTGTGTGTGTGTGTGTGTGTGTGTGTGTGTGTGTGTGTGTGTGTGTGTGTGTGTGTGTGTGTGTCGCGCCCCATTAGTTCGCGCATCACAAGAGGCTCCCACACAATTCAGGGATTATGTGGTCATTTCTCATCTGAGGTCACGTGTCCTGCTCATACCCTTGCGTACTTCCGCCTTGTGCACACACACGCACACACGCACGTGCGCGCGCACACCACACACACACACACACACACACACTTACACCTGGCTCCCGCCTTCACCAAGCACTATCAGTGAATGTCCTCGAACCTTAAGCCCTGACCCTCAACCCGGATCCTTCAAACCCCCCAGGCCCCCGCGTTTGGTGAGGATGACTACCGGGTCTGCCTGGCCCACGGCGTTATTGAGAAGGGCGAGGGCCTGCCCTGCCCAGTCGACCTCAGCGGCCGCTTCACGGAGGAAGTCCCAGACTTCGCCGGCAAGTGAGTTGATTTCAGGGGTTCAGGGTTGTCAGGCCCGCGTGCCCGGCAGGCCAGCCCGCGCTGCTGGGCTGCTGGCGTTCAGGCCCCTTTTTCTCAACGAAACCGTTTGTTCGCCGCTTCTCTCCTGAACCCTCATGCAACCTCTCCTTCTCCGAAACAAACATCAAATTGTGACACATCACGTCAGGCCCAAGAAGGAGGCCATATCACCAACCTCTCAAAACCTTCTGAAACCTGCCCCTCTGCCCCAATAAGCGTCAAACTATCTGCGTCACGCAAAGGATGCCGACACGGGCATCATCACCCACAACCTCCCGTACCCTGCCACCTCTCCACACACCCACAAATCCACAAATTTATCCACCCCGCAGGCACGTGAAGGAGGCGGACAAGGCCATCATCGCGGCCATCAAGGAGCGCGGCCGCCTGGTGGACGTGGGCAGCCTGGTGCACTCCTACCCCTTCTGCTGGCGCAGCGACACGCCCCTCATATACAGGGCCGTACCCTCCTGGTTCGTCGCGGTGAGCGGGATAAACGTTTGACCCGGTCAACGTCGAAAAGCGCGTGGGGTCGACCCCCGGAATCCGCCTTTTGGGGAGGGGGCGGTGAGCGCGCTGCAGCATCCGAGGCGGAGCGGCGAAAAGACGACCCCTGGCCCCAAGACGATGATAGGGAGGGGGCCACCAGGGAGGAATACATGCACAATGCAGTCCTCGACAGCGGACGTACTGTGCCTTTTCCAAGCTACCCTAATGCCATGTCGCATCACCGAAAGGGAAGGATGTCGCAAAACCGCGCCGCCAAGACCGGACACCTCTAGCCAGGAACGCACCCTTCCCACCCACCCACCCCTTCCGCCAGACACCCTTCCTCCCTCCCCCCGCGCCCCCGCACACACACACACACACACACACACACAC
>NW_014008350.1:2478-3826 GCF_000611645.1 Monoraphidium neglectum | reverse complement strand
CGCCGAGTGTGGCCCCGCGCTTGAGGGCGACGAGGACACAGAGATGGAGCGGGAGCCGCTGCCGCCGCCGTTGCCGCAGCAGCAGCAGCAGCAGCAGCAGCAGCAGCAGCCGCTGCCGCCGCCGCCGGAGCAGCAGCCCGCAGGCGGCGCCGGCGGCGCCGGCAGCTTTGGCGCCCCCGCCGGCCCCGGCCTCGGCTTGGCGCCCGAGCCGGCCTCCCCGCCGCCGCTCCGGCCGCAGGCGCCGTTCGGCGCGCTCGGCCCGGGGCCGCCGCCGCTGCTGCTGCAGCGCGCCTTCCCTGCCGCCCCCGTGCGGGCGCCAGAGAGCCCGCCGGCGTCGCAGCGGCACGGCGTGCGGCGGAGGGCTCCATGGCCCGCGGAGGCCGCGTTTCTCGGGGGCGGCGGCGGCGCCAGCAGCGGTGACTCATCTGCCAGCTCAGTGTCGGGGCAGCCGATGGAGGAGTGCGACCCCTAAGCACCGCTCTGATTTGATGTGATGCGATCCGTCCTGATTAGATCGCATCTGATCAAATATGGGGTCTGCAGCCAGGGGCTGGCGCCGCGCTGCCGCGGCGGGCGTCCCAAGCATGGGGGCGCCTGCCTGCGGCGCGGTGGTTTTTTCGATCCCCGCCGTAACCTCCAGAGGCCGCCCCAGCCACGTCGCCGTCAGCCGCATGTCTGCGGCAGGCTGTCATGCACCCGCCGCGGGCTCCGTGTGCACTCTGGCGCAGCTCTGCGGCCACCCCCCGGCCATCTGGCCCCCCAAACGCCCTAGCCGGTGCCCCGCTTTGGCCCCCACACCCTTTTGTCGATGCAGGGCGCCGCGCGCCCCATCGTGCGGGCCACGCGCTGCGCATCCCGGCTGCCTTTCGGCGCCCCCGCACCGGCGGTGTCTCCATCTTGCATGTGGTGCATGCATCCTCCGGGCGGCGTGGTCGCCGCGCGCATGCGTGGAGCCTCCCCCGCCACGCCCCCGGCCTTCTCGCCGCTGCCGCTGCTAATCGCGCGCAGCACCTCGCTCGCAGAATCGCGAACGCGCACGCATGCAGCTGCACGCCTTCCTACAGAGAATGCTCATCCGCTGTTCACCTCGCTACTCAGCCGTTTGTTTGCTCGTTACACTTGTGTGTTTGTTGGCATGATCAGGGTTGGGCAGACGCGGCGCAGGCGGGAGCATCCCAGTGCCTCACACTGCGCTCCTTTGGCCCCTCAAGTCAGGTTTTGGGCGTGACTGCTGAACTTCCCCCTTCCAGAGCCGCGAGCGAGCGCGAGAGAGCCCGCACGACGCGGCACTGCTTCCCTCAACACCCCTCCACGCGTCAGACCGCCCGCGCCGCCCCTGGCGGGGCCC
>NW_014008350.1:0-2032 GCF_000611645.1 Monoraphidium neglectum | reverse complement strand
GGCCCGAGCCGAGGGGGCATTTGCCCGGCGCGCGCGGGGCCGGCGGCGGCTGCACGCCAGCCAGCCTGCCCGCCCGCCCGCGCGCGTGTCCCCCAAAACCGCTCCCTGTTTCGCGGTCAGAGCCGCCCCCACCCTTTGTCAGCGTCCGGCCGCCCTTTTTTGGGTGCGCACTTCCCGAGTGTCCGCAAATTTATAGAAAGAAAGGAGTGTCCGCGACGATGGGATGGGCCACACCACACTGCATTCTGGCGGCGCCGCGCTCGACTCGCCGGCGGCGCCGCACGCCTGATGACCCTGCGCCCCGGAAGATCCACAACCCCACCCCCCTCCAGCCCTCGCCCCCTGGGCCGTCTCCCTTGCTCTGTTCACCCGCGGCCGGCCCGTCGGCGGGCGCGCGAGCAGCCAGGAGGGGTGCCAAGCGCTCGCCCGCGCGGGGCTGTGGCTTGGAGGGAGCCGTCCCCCGCGTCTGCAAACGCGGCAACGTGCCGCGCCTGCGCCCCGCGCGCATTTTGCATGCGGGTTCGCCCTGTGGCCGGCGTGGCCAGGCAGGCGGGCTCTGGCCGCGCGCCGCGCCGGCCACGTGCTGGGTGTCCGGCGAGCGTGGGGTCATAGGGGGCCGCGTGGCGCCCGCGCGTGGTGACGAGGCGAGCGCGCCCGCGCCCACCCTTTCTTTCCGAGTGCATTGTTTTTCCCCTCCGGCGGCCGGGTGGCGGCGGCAAACCGTGCCGCACCGCCCGGGCGCAGGGGGCCTGCAGGCTGCGCCTCTTCAGATTGATGCCGGGGTCTGTTTTCACTGATTAGAGCCTTGAACCCTCGCGCTCCCTCCCTACTGGCCCACCTGGCAACTGCAAATGCCCCAGCGCGGCGCCGGCCTCGCGCTTGTCAGGGGCGCACCCTTGGCCCTACAGTACAAACTGCCGTTGCTTGGTGGTAACATCTAGATGTGCTTGCTTGGGTCTCCAAGGGCTTGAGAAGTGGCTGAAGAGTTTGAGAGATTGCTGACGAGCGGGAATTGTAGACATGGAGGTTGTGGGGAGAAAACGGTGGGGAGCAAAGCTCACAGTAGCTTGTGACGTCAATGTGTCAGCCATGCACACGTCGAGGCAGCAATGCGCCTGTTTCGTCTGCCCAGAATAAATTTGCATGCAATGATATCCTGGCGCGGCTCTGCTTGGCATGTGCGTCTGCCACCTCACCTGATCACTTCCCATGTCTGATCTTGCCGCCAACCTAGCAAGTACGGCAGCCTGCAACGGTAACGGCCGCATTATACAATTCTATTTACAACGCTATTTTTATTATGGTACGCAACGCAGCCTGGTCTTGGCCTTCGAGAAATAGACGACGGTGCCATGGAGACGCGCCTGGTGTGACAATCGAGGCAGCGGTGTAAATGATAGCACTATATACAGGCTACAGCCGTGCGACCAGCTGATGGCCGCTTGACTGTGACGACGCCTCGCTCGTCTGGCTGCTCGTGCAGCGCTGATGCTGCTGCCACGGCTGCGGCCGCAGTGCCCAGCGGCCGCCCCACCAGCATGCAGCCAGGGCTGGCCATGCGGATGCAGACGCCCAACACGGCTGATCGCGGCGCGGCAAACCTTTGATCACGTCCTAGCGCCACGCCGCTGCCCTTTGAGCTGGGCGGGCGGGGTGGCTGCCTCTGCTGCATGCGCGTGCTCTGCCGCGACTGCGGGCCAAACCAGCAGCCCCTGGCACCCACACGGTGCCTCCGCGCCGACGGCACCGCACGGCCTCCCACGCCGGGGGCGGTTGAGAGCCCGGCCGCCCGCTGCGGCCGGTGCCGGCGGCGGCGGCGGGGATGAGCCGGCGGCGGCGGGGGGCGGGTCGGGGCGAGGCATAGCGGAGCGGGCTGCGCCACCCTCAGAGCCGCCGGGGCAGCAGCAGCAGCAGCAGCAGCAGCAGCAGCAGCAGCAGCAGCAGCAGCAGCAGCAGCAGCAGCAACAGCAGCAACAGCAGCAACAGCGACGCAGCTCTCTCTCAATCGCAGCCGTCCGGGATCGCATGCGCG
>NW_014008351.1:0-3381 GCF_000611645.1 Monoraphidium neglectum | reverse complement strand
CCGCCGCATGATTCGTCCCGAGACGCCCCCTGCCGCCGGGCTCACGTGCACGCGCTGCTTCACGCGCTTCAGCACGACGCGCTCTGTGATCGTGCCTGTCTCCAACAGACCCTGGGGTGCAAGGTTGGGCGATTGGGCGGCGCCGGCGCGCGGCGGTTGGGCGGCAGGCGCGGGCGCGGCCGGCTCGGCGGCTGGGCAGTAAGCGGCGCGTCTGCGTCTAGGCCGCATCGCGGGGGCCCTCGGGCCGGCGCTTGAGGCGGTCTGAATGGGGTGGGCGTGACTCACCTCAAATACTTGGCCATATGATCCCTCCCCAAGGGATTTTTTGACCGAGAGGTGCTCAGCCTCGTAAGATTTGCCCCTAGCAACCAGCGCCTGCGCCTTGACCAAAGCGCCCGCCCTCCGACGTGGCGTGGCCAGCGCGGGCGAGGCGGCGGCGGCGCGGCCGGCCGGCCGGAGACGGCCGCTGGCGAATGGGCCGCGCTGGGGGCTGGCTAGCGACTGTAGCCGGGCGCCGCGCGCGGCGCGCCTCCGCTGCTGCACCCCCGGTTGCCCGCCGAGGCACCGAGAGTATGGCGCCGCATGGCCCAGCGCGCCATATTCCATCCCTCCTATGATTATGAAGGCCGATTACTGGTCGAATGCAGGCCTTTGCAAAGGGGGGACGTGCTACGATGTTCTGATCCGCCCAGCGGGTCGAAGTGCCTCACGGCCGAATGAAGAAGATCTCGAAACAAGCGTGCATATCTCACGATATGATTAGTGTGGCTGTGCGGGGTGCTGCCCGCTGGTTACCATGTTGTTAAAAGTGGCCCGCTGGCTTTCCTGGTCGTGTCGTCCTGTGTGCTCAGCCAGGCAAGCCGTATCAATTGAATCTCAAAAATTCGGACGCATCGCTCCCATCGTTCGCCCCTGGCGCTCGTCGTGACCTGACCTGCCGCTGTGCACAGTCTGCGCTTTCAAGTTGGCCGCTGGCGCCGCTCTCACCGGCACGCCTCTGGCACAAGCACAGGCCGCGCACCACACCCCCAGCCAGCCCGCCACCACAATCTCCCGCACCCGCCGCCAATGGCGCCGCCCGCCTCCGCGGCCGCCGCCGCCGCTGCAGCAGCATGGGCGTGGGCGCCCAGCGCTGCCGCCTTTGCAAAGGGCCTGCAGCCATACAAGCGCGTCGGCGCAGTGCTCATACGAGAAGACTGCATGTCTGTCGCCGTCTCAAACCCTTACATGAACCTAGCGGAGCGCGCCGGCGGCGTTATGCTGCGCGAGGGCCGCGTGCCGGCGCGGGCGCTGCAGCTGCTGGTGACCAAGGCCGCGGCCCCCAGCGACCTTGGGGGCTGGGTGATAGGTGCGGGCCCGCCCTTGCCCGGCAGCGGCATGCGGATTGGCAAGCACAATCGCCATTCCAGCAGCGCGCCCTTCGTGGCGCTCAGGCCGTTTGTCACGCTCAACCGACCCCAACTGCCACACGTGTCAGCAACGCGCCGCTCCCCCCTCTTCCCCATGCCGCCCGCCCCATCAGGCTGCGAGCGCGGCACGCCGGACCCCGCTTTGCTGCCAGTGGACAGGGCACGGACCCTATCAGAGCTGCTGCGGGCCATCCAGGGAGTCTCCCCGGGCCTGCCCCTCTGCTGGCACACCCAGGCACTCGGGGAGGGTCCCAGCTGCCGCATCATGCCGCCCAGCGGCGGGGCGGCGGGGGCCGGGGCGGCGGCGGGGCTGGCGGAATGCAGCGTGGGCAGGGACTTTCTGCAGTCATTTTTGGACGGCTTGGGCTCCCTCAACACGTTTGGGTAGTAAACACCCTTTGTACTGATCAGCAAGCCGCAGCGCTTGCGGTACCCTTGCAGCATGTTGAAGCGACCGTCACCCTCTCACATGGGAGGGGGTGAGCATTTCATGCAGCCAACGCCCCTGAAGATCATTATGGACAGAAGTGCCGCTGGCGCCATTACAATTGGCAGAACAAAAGGGACAGAAAGGCAAGGGGAGGGGCGGCGGCCCGCGAAGGCTGCGGCGGACAGGTGCTGCACACTGCGCCGAGCGCCCCCGCATGGTTGGGATGTTCAGTACGGCCGCTGGTAGTACTGGGCGGACTGCATCTGTGCCTGCATCTGCAGCATCGCCTGCATTTGGGGGTCATAAGCAGCCGGCTGCTGCTGCTGCTGTCGGGCCGGCGGCGGCGGGGGCTGCGGCTGCTGAGCCGTCGCGGGCGGGCCTGCCGCCCCCGGCACATGCAGAGGCGCGCGCTGGCCCTGCTGGGCCTGCAGTGCTTCGAATTGTTGTTGAGAGTAGTCGTGTTGTTGCTGTTGCTGCTGCTGCTGCTGCTGCTGCTGCTGCTGCTGCTGCTGCTGCTGCTGCTGCTGCTGCTGCTGCTGCTCGTAGTACTGATATGCAGCTGCTGACGTTGCGGCCTGCTGCGACGGCTGGTGCTGCTGGCCGTATGGCTGCTGGCCATACTGCTGCTGCTGCGGCTGCTGCTGCTGCTGCTGCTGGTACGCGTATTGCTGAGCCGCCTGCTGCTGGGCGTATTGCTGCTGCTGTTGGGTGGTTGCCGCTGGCTGCTGCTGCTGCTGCTGCTGCTGCTGCTGCTGCTGCTGCTGCTGCTGCTGTGCATACTGCTGCTGTGCATATTGCTGCTGCTGGTACGCCGCGTAAGGGTCGTCCGCTCCCCCGTGCTGCTGCAATGCAGCCACATAAGGTGCTGCCGCCGGCTGCTGCTGCTGGTGCTGCTGCGCCTGCTGGTATGGGGTTGCCGAAGCGTCCGCTGGCAGGACCGTCGGCGCGGCCGCCGGCGGCGGGGGCGCCGCGCGATGGCTGTACGGCGCAGCCGGCGGCGGCGCATATGCATATGCGGCGGATGCCACCTGCGGCGCGTGGCCCGCGGCTGCAGCGGCGTTGCCAGACCCCACATCACCGCCGGCAGGCGCATGCAGCTCTGGCCGCATGACGCGCCCCCGCAGCACGACCCCGGCCGCAGCCCCGTCCGCGGCGCCGCCTCGGCCCGCCCCGCCGCGCGCCTGCGCCTGCGCCTGCGAGGCCCCCTGCGCCCACGGCGGCTGCGCGGGCTGCGGCGTTTGCCAAGGGGCCTTCCCGGAGCCCGGGCCGCTTCGCGCCTGCGGCGCGCCGCTCCCGCCGCCGGCAGGCAGCCGGCCCCTGTCTTGAACCCCTGGCCCTCGCTCCGCCTGCTTGCCATCCCTGTGCGGCTCCCATCCACGGCCGACCTCCGCCCCGCCGCGCCCGAGCCCCCTCTCGCCGCCGCCCGACGGCCGCCGCTGTCGGTCATCTGCCTCTGAAGAGATCTCAGAGTGCGGCCGCTTGCTGCCAGCCGCAACGGCCGCCGGCGCGGACGCGCTCAGCCCGAGCGGCGCGCGCGAGGGC
>NW_014008352.1:1515-3812 GCF_000611645.1 Monoraphidium neglectum | reverse complement strand
CCTGCGCGCTCTCCCGTACGCGCTCCCGTGCTCTCTCCCTCCTGCTCCCCCATGCACACACACACACACACACGAGCGCGCATACGCAAACCCAAATACACGCGAGCCCACGTACACACATTCTCACTCACTCACTCACCCACGTGTTCATGCCCCAGGCGATTGAGGAGCTGCAGGCGGTGGTTGAGACGCGCTGCATCACAAAGGAGCTGCTGGGCCAGGTGGGGCCAGGGAGCTGCGGTCGCGGCGGCGGCGGTCGCGCGCGGCGGCAGATGGGCAGCCGCTCTGGCTGCCCAGAATAAGCGTCCCAGCTCTGCTTCTCGTCACCCACACAGGCTCTGCGCTGGGCGTCAGCATGCCCCAACATTGTCGCCTTTGTCCATAAGTATGACTGCAGCTCTCCCCTTGAAATCTGCTGCCGCGTCACCGCCTGCGCCCTCGCTGCCAACAGGTCTTTGCTGCTCGCGACGACATGCGTCAGGCCTGGACCCGCATGTCGTCGCTCTTCGAGGTCGCTGCCCACCCCGAGGGCCTCTTTGCCTGCCGCGTGCGCCGCTCCACCGGCCACGGCAGCGCGCCCAGCCGAACCGCGTCGGCCGGCGGCGGCGCTGTGGCGACGGCCGCGGATGCCGCCGCGGGCGTCGACGCCGCCGCTGCCGCACCGGCGGTCGACGCCGCGGCCCTAGATGCGGAGCAGCAGCAGGGCAAGCTGGCTGGGGAGCAGGAGGTGACGAATGAGGCGGGCCGGGTGGCGGAAGAGAATCAGGAGGAGGCCGACGAGGCCGAGCAGGGGGAGTGGGCGCCAGACCAGGAGACGCGCCTCAGCACGGCCTCCGCGTCGGCCCGGGCGAGCGCCGATGATCCCTTTGCGCTGCTGGCGGTGTCTGAGAGGGTCACCGTCGAGTCGGTTGCTGAGTCAGTGGCAGAAGCCCCGGACTGCACAGTGACGTCATCCCAGGACGAGGCACCTGCGGCCCCATCGCCCCTCGTTGCCCCGCCCGCCGCGCGCGCGCTCGCGGCGGCGGCGTCGCTCGGCGTCCCGGGGACGCCCGTGGCGGGCGCGGCTGCAAGCCGGGCTGAGCTGTCAGCGGTGGTGGCGTCCCACGCCAGCATGCGCGGCGAGGTTGAGGCCCTCTCAGAGCAGGTGCGCGCAAGCAGCACTCACAGCAGCCGGCAGCAGCGGGGAGCAGCGGGCAGCGTCGAGACGCGGGTCACAACGAAGCGCGTGCGGGTGCTTGTGGTAGCACAACAGGCCTGCTGGTGCTTTCCCTGTGGGCAGTCCCTTTATGCACCCTGCCGTGTGCATGCAGAGGGCCGAGTGCATGATCATCAATCTGCATCAAACCATACGACATTGCCGCAGGTGGGTGCCTTGACCGAGGCCCTCCGCGCCGTCCAAGAAGATGCGGTGCGCGCCGCCCAGCCGGTCGCAGAAGCTCCGCCTGCAGGGCCGACCGTCGATGTGGGCGCCGCCGCCGCAGAGGCGCTGCGCGGCGCGATCGCGTCCTGTGAGGCGCGCCTCGCCAGCCTGGAGCAGGCTGCGTCCGCCGCCGCGCCCACCACCGCGGCCGCTGCGCAGCAGCGCGGTTCGTCGGCGGGCGTGTCACGCCAGAGCAGCCTTGGCTTGCTGGGCAGGCAGCTGTCTGGTCTGGAGGCCAGCCTGGCGCCAGAGGCGGTGGAGGAGCTGAGGGCAGCGATGGAGCGGCTGGAGGGGCAGGTGGGGCCCAGCGGGGGAGGGGGAATGGGAGGGTTGTTGGCGTAACCAATTGTAGGGCTTCCCTTGCCGCTC
Source organism: Monoraphidium neglectum (assembly GCF_000611645.1). Taxonomy (NCBI): domain Eukaryota; kingdom Viridiplantae; phylum Chlorophyta; class Chlorophyceae; order Sphaeropleales; family Selenastraceae; genus Monoraphidium; species Monoraphidium neglectum. The sequence goes on along the minus strand of NW_014008352.1, from coordinate 2,023 downwards.
GCACACCCGTTGGTCCATGTGTGTGTGCGCACGCGCGTGCATGTGTGTGTGTGTGTCTGTGTGTGTGTGGGGTGTGTGTGTGTGTGTAGGTGTGTGGGTATGTGGGTGTGTGGGTGTTTGTGCGCGCGCGTGCGTGCGTGCATGTGCGCTGATGCAGAAGAGTGTGTGTGTCTGCGCGTATGTGGTTGTGTTGTTGTGTGCTTTTATGTTTGCGCAAGTGTTGAGTCTTGCTGGCTGCGCATGTGCCACTCACGCGCTGTGTACGCATACCCCAGCCCAAGCGCATCCAACCACAAACCCCTGCATCCCCCCCCCCTGGCCCCCGCCCCCAAGGTGTCCCGCCTGGCAGCCGCTGGCCAGGAGCAGCGGCTGCTATTGGAGGCGCAGCAAGACCTGCTGGAAGCCCAGGCACAGGAGCAGGAGCGCCTCAGGGCCGAGGCGCGCGCCGCCGCCGGCGGGGCCGCCGCCGCGCTCGGCGCTGCGCTGGAGGAGCAGGCGGCGGCGCTCG
>NW_014008352.1:0-1085 GCF_000611645.1 Monoraphidium neglectum | reverse complement strand
CGTGCAGAGAGCTTTCGGCGCGGGTCGAGGCGGTGAGGGACGAGTGGGCGGGCCGCGACCTGGAGCAGCAGCAGCAAGCGGAGCAAGAGCGCGAGGAGCTCGCACGCCGCGAGGCGGAGGCCGCTGCCGGCCAACGTGCCGTGGAGCAGGCGGCGGCCGCATCGGCGGCCGCACTCGGGGCGCGCCTGGCCGACATCGAGTCTGAGGTCGCCGCGCAGGGCTCTGAGATCGCCGGGCTGGCCTCGCGGCTGTCGATGCTGGGCCGGCAGGTGTGCGAGGTGAACGAGGGCAGCGCGGCGGCGGAGGACGTGGATGCTATCAGGGACGCGCTGACTCAGGTGCTGGAGGAAGTCCGCAGCCGCGGCGCCAGCGGCGCAGGGGCCGCCGGGGGCGCCTGCGCTGGCGCCGACGCGGCCGCGGGGGCAGCGCCCGAGGCTCAGCTGGGGCCGGCGGACGAGGAGGGCGGCGCGTCGCTGGCCGAGGCGGGGCGTCACCAGGAGGAGGGGGCGGGCGAGGATGACGAAGACGAATTCCAGGACGCAGCCGACGCGTCCAGCCGGCGCCCCAGTGTCGCGGGCGTGCTGTCCGCGCCACTGTCTGTTGTGGTGCAGCTCCAGGCCGAGGTCGCGGCGCTGCGGGCCGGGGCCGCCACGCGCGACCAGCTGGCGGCGCTCTCTCGTGTGGTGGGGGACCTGCGGGCCGCCGCGGCGGCGGCGGCCGAGGCGGAGGCAGCTGCCGAGGCCGAGGCCGTGGAGGCTGCCGAGAGGCAGGGCGGCAGGCTGGCGGCGGCAGAGGCGGAGCTGTCGGTGCTGCGCGACGCGGTGGAGGACGCAGCGTCTCGCGTCGCCCTGCTGACTCAGCAGGTCGCGCAGGGCGAGGCCGCGCACGCGTCACTCGGCGGCAGCGGCGGGGGCCGCGGGCATGGCGGCGCGGAGGGCGCGTTCTCGGAGGTCGTGCCGGCGCTGGCAAACTTCAAGGCGCTGCTTGAGTCGCACGCCGAGCGCCTGGATAGCCTGCACGAGCGGACAGAGGCGGCGGAGGCCGCGGCTGCAACTGCAGCCGAGCTTCGCGATGAGCTGTTGGCG
>NW_014008353.1:0-3383 GCF_000611645.1 Monoraphidium neglectum | reverse complement strand
CGCCCGCCCCGCCCCGCCCCGCCCCCCTGCGGCCGCGCAGGCGTGTCGCGTCAGCGGGAGGTGTACCTCCTGGCCGCCAATTTCCTGCAGTCCGCGGACTGGCGGTCCAACCCTGAAGTCCTGAAGCAGATGGTGGCCTTCTACACAAAGGCGGGCGCCCATGACAGCCTGGCGGCGTTCTACGAGCGCTGCGCGGCCGCGGAGGTCGAGGGGCGGCGGGACTACCCAAAGGCGCTGCAGGCGCGTCCGATCCGCGGCCGCGGGCGAGTGTGTGTGCGCGTCGGGTCGTCAACGCGGGGGGTTACGTTTTGCAGGTTTTGGTCTCCGATTTAGATGGAAGGGCTCTGCTTGTCCCCTTTCAACGGCCGTCCGCCTGTGTTGACTGCCAGCGTGCTGCCTCGCGCATCCGAAGCGAGCCCGCCCCGGCCCGGTTTCCCCGCGGCTGCCGGGGGGCTGGTGAGTTGAGCAGGGTTGGTGGCAGCAGCTGAGTTCAGCCAAGCCCCGCCACCCTACAGATGCCTCTGTGCCCCCCACCCTTGCAGGCGCTGGAGGAGGCGGCCCGCCAGCTGGCAAAGAGCCGCGCCCCGGACTTGCAGGAGCGCCAGGCAGACCTGGAGGCGCGCGCGGCGGGGATCCGGTCTTTCCTCTCGGCGCGCGGCCTGCTGGCCATGGACCCCGCCGCAGCGGTCGGCACCTGCCAGCAGCTGCTCTCCGCAGACCCAGGCGGCGGCGGCGGCGGCGCAGGGGCGGGGTCGGGGGCGTCGGCGGCGGGGCCGGGGGGCGGCGCGCGGGTGCGGGCGGGGGACGTGCTGGGTATGCTGGTGGAGTGGTGCGTGGCGCAGGGCAACGCGCCGCAGGCGCTGCAGCTGCTGCAGCAGATGGTTTCGCGGGGCCTCGTGCCGGAGAGGTTCTTGGCGCCGGATGTCGTAGCCGGGGTTTACGCGGAGATGGGGGTGGAGCAGCCGCTGCCGCCCCAACAGCAGCAGCAGCAGCAGCAGCAGCAGCAGCAGCAGCAGCAGCAGCAGCAGCAGCAGGGCAGCTTGAGCGGCGAAGTGGAGGAGGAGGTGGCTGAGGAGGACCTGCCCTTCATGGGGGATGCGGCGGAGGATTGAGCCGCATCGATGTCAGATCGCTGTGCTAACCGCTGCAGATGTGTGAAGTACGCTGTCCCAACAACGCGGCAAGCGGTTTCCGGCCTCTTTTGTTGGGTAATGTAAGCAACAAATTGTACTGGACGGTGTTGACAAAACATAACAACGCCTTGTAATTCTGCTCTGCCTTAGCAGCGGCGACTCAAGCGTGCGTGCGTGTGTCAGCATTACGTCACTGCGCCGCCCGTCGCCCTGCCGGTGCCTTAGCGACACAACAACTCAATAGTAAATCGTATGCGTTGTTCCGCAGCTGCGATCGACGTTACCCAGTTGAATCGTCTCTATCCAGCTCGAATTCACCGCGAGACCTCTCGAAGCCATGAGTGGGATCCTCACCAGGCCGCTGCAGCGGGGCCAATGCGGTGCTGCCTCACAGCAGCTGCGCAGCACCCCTTCTCGCTCCCTGTTCCGCCCGGTCGCCGCCCTCGGCGCCCGCAGCGCCCCTGGCGCCCCCCAGCGCCGCGGCCCCGCTCCGCCCCCACGCCGCGGCGCCTCGGCCGCCGTCCGCTACCGCAACGGCGACAAAGATGCTATCGATGCCATAGAGAAGGAAGCCGATGCGGTGGCAGAGGACATGCTGATCCGCGAGACGGGCAAAGGTGCGGGGCGGCGTCACTCCCTCGGCCCATGCCGCCGGTGCCCCTGCCAAGCGGCACATTGGTGCCGCGGGCCCCTCGTCACCCCCATCGATCGCGTCCGCTGCTCAGGGACCATTTGCCGGACCTTAATGCCCGCCCGTGGCCCTTGCAACGCTCCCCGCGCACGTCCCTGCCTCGTGCCGGCGCCGGCCCCCTCGCACACCCCTTTTTCCTCCGGCGCCCCGACACCGCCTAATCAACTGCCGCCCAACCCCCGCACCGCCGTCCCCAGATCTCGTGCCTGTTGAAATCATCCTGGGCCACCACTGCGAGTGGGGGCAGCGCTTTGCGATCGTCGGCGACTGCGAGGCGCTGGGCTCCTGGGACGTCGCGCGGGCTGCGCCGCTGCAGGTGCGCGGGTACCGCGCGTTTTCGCGCACTTCAGTCGGAGAACGGGGTCATGGTTTGATGTTGCTGCTAAGGGCTTGCACTCACACACTTGCTAGCCCCTTAATCCTCCTTGTGCCACAATAGGAGGGAACTCCGATCGATTGATTCAAGTTTGGTCCCTGTGTTCACCAAATCTAACCAGCCAAAACCCGCCACCACGCGCACCCAGCACACCTTGACTTCACTTCCGTTCCCGACTCCCCGCCACCCGTGCCCCGCCCACACACCCAAAATGCAAAACATAGTGGCACGACGGCGGCTCCGACGGCGACCTGTGGAGCGCGGTCGTGCCGCTGCCCCCCAACCACCCCGTGGCCTTCAAGCCCGTCGTCGTGTCGGACGCAGACGGCTCCTGCATAGCCTGGTGCGCTCGAGGTTGTGAAAGCGCACCACTCCGCGCGTACCGACGCGCCTTTCACATACTCAGCCGGGCCCCCGATCTGTTGCAGAACGAGGTGGGGGCACCCGCCATCAACAGTCCAGCTCGCGGGCATCCTCTGCCCGGTTTGAGACTGCCGGTGGCAGACGCCCCCGCTCACTAAGCATATACAACGCGGTCCCCTTCGTCGCCCAACCGCCCTTGCGCACGCCATCTGCCTCGCCCCGCTCGTGGTGCTGTTGTTTGCACGTCAGCAAGAGAATGCTTGAGAGGCCGCTGCAGCAACACAACCCGGTGCCTGCACGACTTCAGCCGTCTCGACTGGCCCCCGCGGATCCGAGTCACTCAGCAGCCAACCATCCCAACTGGCTCAGCATGCCGCTCAAGCGCAAGCAGCCCGCCGTCACGCGTAAGTGTCACCCAAACGCCGCCCCGACGCCCGCCGTCTCAGCCTCCTGCCCCCACACACCGTGATCATCCCCCAGGGCTGACGACGTCACCGGGGGTGCGGGCCGCAACATGACTGTCACCGTGACTGAGGGCGCGGAGGGCGAGGCTGGGGCCCACGTGGAGCTGCTGCCAGAGACTTCAGGCGAGGCTTTGTCGGTGACATTTGGGGTGAAAGCTCTGGAGACTGTACCTGCGTTTTGAGTGGGGCTGGGGTCATCAGGCGAGAGTCGAAATCAGAGGTGCTGGTAGGAGATATGCTCCGCTGCCCACATTGACGCTGTGTTTGTGGGGCCGCAGGGACTCCCAGAGCTGTCTGCAGCCGTTGCGTTTGTGCGGCGCGATCTGCCCAATAATGAAAGCCGCACGCGCGCGCAC
>NW_014008354.1:0-3383 GCF_000611645.1 Monoraphidium neglectum | reverse complement strand
ACCTATGGCCACTATGTGGCGTACGTGCGCGCCCCGGACCACCGCTGGTACCTCTGCGACGACGACAGCGTAGTGCCGGTGTCACTCGGGAAGGTGAGGGGGCAGCGTCACTTGGGACGGCGAGGGGACACCGCCCGTCCCTCCGCCCTCCGCACGTGTGGCGCGGCCCGGCCATCCTCGCCGCTCCGGCTGCCTGAGGGCCCTTGTCTGTTCGCGAGAGCGTCCGTGCGTGGGCGCGTGCTTTGAGTGTGACGGGGCCTCGCCGCTACCGCGACCCGTGTGCCCCAGGTCCTGTCTGCCAACGCCTACATGCTGTTCTACGAGCGAGACACCCCAAAGCCCGCCCCAGACCCCACATACCGCCGCCCGGCGCCTCCGGGGGCGCGCACGGGCCCGGCGGCCGCAGCGGCGGTGGCGAGCGGCGGGGGCGAGGCCGAGGAGGAGCCGGAGGGTCAGGCGCGGCAGGCGGCGGCCGCGGGGGCGGCAGGGGCAGCGGCGGCGCCGCCGGCCCCGGGCGGGCTGTTCAGCAGCGTCGCGTCGCCGCCGCCGAGCGGGCTGGGTCTGCCTATGGCGTCGTCGGTGCCGGCGCCGCTCGCGCCGCGCAGCGCCGCGGTCCAGGGCGCGGCGCCCGCGGGGTCCTCAGCGGCGGCGCGTTCGTCGACGCCGTTCGCTGCGGGTTCGCAGCTGGCGCCGCTCGGCGCGCTGCCTGAGCAGCAGCAGCAGGACCAGGCACAGCAGCAGAAGCAGCAGCAGAAGCAGCAGCAGGAGCAGCAGCAGGAGCAGCAGCAGGAGCGGCAGGGCCAGCCGAACATAGCGCATCATAACAACAATCAGCAGCAGCAGGAGCAGCAGCAGCAGCGGGGGCCGGCGCGCGGCGCGACGTCGTCGCCTGGGGAGCAGCTTCGAGACCGATTGTCACGCGTCAGCACGGCGCCTGCGGCCCTGGTGCGGATGACGCCTTTTGGGGGGGACGCGCCGTCCCCCCGCAGCGCCTCCTCCACATCATCAGACGGCGAGGCCATCGCCGCGGCGCTCGCGGCGGCGCCGCGGCCCGCTCGGGGCAGCGGCAGCGGAGGCGGCGGCGGCAGCGGCGGCGGGGGCGCCGCAGCTAGCGAGCGGGCGGGCGGCATCGGCGGCGGCGCGGCCGCGCAGCGGGCGGGCAGCAGCGACAGCGCGGGAGCAGACCTGCCGTCGCCCTCAAAGCTGTTGGCGGCCGCCCGCGCGCAGGCGGAGGCAGCGGCGCACGCCGCCGCCGCCGCCACACCGCCGGCGGACGGGCGGCGGCCGTCGTCCGGCGGCCCCGCGGCCTTGCCGCTGCCCTCCCCTTTCGCGCCAACATGCGAGGCGGGCGGCCCGGCGCAGGGTGCGGCGGCAGCGCCGCCAGCGGCGCTGGGTGTAAGCAACGGCGGCGGCGGCGTCTGTGTGCAGGACCAGCTCCCGACTCCACAGCACTCGCTGAAGCTGGAGGGCGGCGCGCTGGTGCTGCGTGTGCAGCTGCCCGGCGTGGAGAGCTCGCGGGAGGTCACAGTCAATCTGCTGCCGGAGCTGCTGCAGGTGGGTGTTGAACAAACACACTCTGCTTGGTGCACCCAGCGCGACGTCCGGCTGCACAGCTGCGCAGTCCTGGGGCGGAGAGGGTTCACGGGGCGGTCCCCCTGACGGAGCTGCTCGCCCGCAAGCCGTTTGGCAGCGGCACGACCGCAGGCCACTGGCAGCTGGATTCGGGTAGCTCCGGAGTCTGTGCTGCTCCATTCCCCAAAAACGCGTTTGTGCGCGTGTCATCCAGCCAGATGCATGCCCCCTGTCTTACTCCCCCACTCTCTTTGCCTCCCTGTCTGTTACACCCACACTACAACACACACACACACGCACACACACATGCACACGCTTGCACACACACACACACACACACACACACACACACACACACACACACACACACACACACGCACGCACGCCCACACAGATCGCCGTCCCGGGCCGCTACCAGCTGCTGGAGGTCGAGCTGCCGCCCTCCCTCACCCTGGGCCGCCCCGTGGCGCGCGTGGCAGTCAAGCTCTTCAAGCGCACAGCCACACTGCGCGTCGCGGTGGACCTCGGGGATGGCCCAGAGCGGCGGGGGTCAGAACAGGCACAGCAGCAGCAGCAGCAGCAGCAGCAGCAGCAGCAGCAGCAGCAGCAGCAGGCGCCTGTCGTGGTGGACTGGTGGAGCTCGGGCTCCGACGGCGGCCTCGCCCGCGCCAGCGTCAGCGCCAGCGAGGCGAGCACCTCGTCCGCCGGGCCCAGCTCCCCGCGTGTGCGCCTCGCCGCCGGCGGGGCTGGCGTCGCTGCGCCCCCCGCGGCGCAGGCGGACGGCGCTGACCTGGCGGCGGCGGTGGGCGCGCAGCTGTCGTCGTCGCTGCAGTTGCACACGTCCATGTCGATGGGGGACCTCTTCCTCTGCGGCCTCCACGCCACCGCGCGCGCGGAGCAGGTGCTGCGGCGCTTCGGGCAGCCGCAGCCGCAGCCGGCCGCCGCCGCGGCGGGCGGGCCGGCGCCGGCGGCGGGCGATCCGGGCGCGTGATGGCTGTGCCTCGTGGTTTTTGTTTGCGCATTGTTGCGTGCGTTTTTGCTTTCGCCGTAGCTTTCAGGGCCTTAGGTTGGGGCACGCAGCATGCATGCTATGTTGCAAGCCTTGTCGCAACAGATGAACGCAGCTGTCTCTGTCGCGAAACGCACCGCGCCGGCAGCAGCGCCGGCTGTTGGCCGCGCCGCGGCCGCCCCTTCCCACCGGGCCTGCCGGCCGGCCGCCCCCGCGCGGCCGGAACGCCGCGGCTGCGCCCCGCCGCACCCCAGGTCTCTCAATCCTTGTTGCGTGCGAGTAACGCTTTTACGACACACTGCATGCTTGCTGCACACATACCAAGAAAGGGCACTGGCATCTCGGCACAGTCGCCCCGCAGCATTGTCAAGAGTATGGGATCATCAACTCGGCCTAACAGTCAGAACCAACACCCAGGTTCGGCGGGCACACCAGCACGCCGGTCTGCGCCACAGGTGCGCTTGCGCCCCTGCTTGCTGGGTGTGGTCTTCGCATCGCTTCGGCTTGGCGTGCGGGGAGGGGAGCGTTCCGGGCGGCGCCGCGCCCTCATGCGTTGTCGAGGCCCATCTCCAGCTCGAGCTGGCTGAAGTGGTGCAGCGCGTGCTCCACCTTGCGCAGCTCCTCCTGGGTGGGTGAAGGGAGGGGGATGGATGACATGAGGCAAGGGGATTTATAGTTTTGTCCAAGTCATTGGCTGGTAGTGCTCACTGAATTTACAGGTGCTGGCGGCGTGCGTGCATATGCAAGTGTGTGTGTGGGGGGGGGGGTGCTGCGTGCTTGCGCGTGCACATGCGTTTGTATG
>NW_014008355.1:0-3385 GCF_000611645.1 Monoraphidium neglectum | reverse complement strand
CCGAGGCGGCCGAGTACCACAAGCTGCTGGTGCAGCGCCTCAAGGAGCAGCGCGAGCGCCGCTCCGAGTCGCTGGCCAAGAAGCGCGCCGAGCGCATGGCCAGCCAGGCCTCTAAGGAGTGAGCGGCGCGGGGGTGCCCGGCGGCGGGCGCGGGCGCGCGGCCGCAGGGGGCGCTGAAGAGCGGAGGCGGCGGTGTGGAGTGGCCCCGGCGGCCCGCGCGCGCGGGTACGGGCGTGCGGGCGGGCCGGGGGTACGGGCGCGGCGGGGGCGCTCCCGTGTTTGCGGGGGCGCTGCCAGGCTCGCGCCGGACCGAGGAGCGGCTGCTGCTGCGTGGGCCCTAGCAACTGTGGGCTTCGTGGCAGCTGTGGGTAAAACCCCTTCACGTTGCGGCGCGGTGAATCCTTTCTTTCTGCCATCAGGGCCTTCTAAGCAGCCTTCAAAGCCGCTTGCCGGTGCGGGGTTGCAGGGTTTACAGCAGTGCAGCAGATGGCAGTCAACCGCGTCCCGGAGGTAGCCTGCCGCACAGGAAGCCCGTGGTGCTATCCTATACCATTCTTGCACACAAGAGCGGGAAGGAGGTCACACTGCGGGTCCACACAACTCATAAAAACACAGTCAAAGCTCAAGCAAACAGCAAGCGGCCTGTAAGCATTTGTGCAACTGCAGCAGCTGCAGGCGACGTGAGAGGAAGTGATTCGCTGCAAGGAAAGCCAGCTACGACCGCCGAACAAACATCAAATACCGAGTATGCATACGCAAAAAATAGTAAGGCTGCTTCACGCCTCCAAGCTGCAACTAGCGCCGCACAATGCGCGGCAGCTGGCCGGTCCGGCGCCTCACGCGTCCTCTGGCCGCGCCACCACCCCCACCCCCATGCTGCGGCACTGGTACATGAGCGACCGCACGACGCCCTTCATGGGCACGCCCGGCATGTCCTGCTGCTTCACCTTGGCGATCTCGTAGAGGTGCTTCAGGCTTATGTTTGCAACGGACTCGTGCCCCGGCTGCGACGCGCCGCGCGCGAGGCCGGCGGCCCGCTTGATGAAGAAGCTCGCTGGGGGCATCTTGAGCTGCCAGTCATACGACTTGTCGGCGTACACGCTGATCAGGACGCGCAGGGGGACGTCGCTCTGGAACTCTGCCGTCTTCGCATTGAAGTCCTGGAGGAGTCGAAGCAGGAGGAATTGGCTGGAATGGGGCCGACCGTCTGGCAGCGGCTGTGGTGAAGGCAGGCGCTCGGCTGCAGTGATGTGGGCGTCGAGTGTGCCTGGGGCCGTGCTCAGGCCCAGTGACCGAGTGGTGAATGGCCTTCAGCTTGTGAGCTCGCCCACCTTGCAGAACGCCATGATGTTGAGGCCTGCCTGGCCGAGCGCGGGGCCCACCGGCGGCGCCGGTTTTGCTGCGCCGGCGTTGATAAGCAGCCGGATTGAGGCGACGGCCTTCTTTTTCACGGCCGCCGCCATGGTCTCCTCTACTGAGACCGCTGATGCGTTTTAGTGCCTCACAACTCAGGCCCGGGGGGCGTTGGGGCCGCAAAAGCCGAGCAGAGTAGCGGACTAACTTGAACCTCAAAGAGCTGCGTGTGTGGTCGCACTATGGTCTAAGCTTTCAATGAATGACGTTGGCAATGGCACCCGGCTGGGTCCAGCTGATCCAGCCAATCAGATCAAGCACGACTCTTGTGTCAAGCTGGGAGCGAGAAAATTATACCTATCAATTGAGTATCAGTGGTATGGGAAACGATTCAGGACCATGCTTCAATTGTACCTGCAGGGTGTCGTTCTGCGGCCATTTGTGCTGCTCTGGTGCCGCTGCTGCTGAGCTGCTGGTGCATGTGCTGCCCACTGCTGGATGACTGGAGTGGTGGTGACACGGGTCTACACCCTGCCCTGAGCTACACCAGAACTTGTATGGAGCCCACCGTGTGCACATGCACAACCGTTATGCGAGGCTGAATCTCCTTGCATCGCACACATCCAACCCATCCAACTGGGTTGACCACGGACATGGGACTTCTTGACCAACCCCCACCAACACCTGCAAGCAGGCGCGGGCCACAGGGTCACTCTTACAGCGCAGCCCCGCGGCACGGGCGCCCATGCCCCATCAGCGCTCGTCCAGGCCCCTGACCTGGTACCCCAGCCACGCGGCCTTGACGCCGCCGACCGTGACCGCGCGCTTCTTGAAGCTGCGCATCCCGAGCGCGGCCGTGAGGTCGGGCGCGCCCGACAGCACCCACGCGTCAGCACCCGGGCAGCGCTCCTTGAGAAACCCCGACAGGCGGCCCCACGTTTCGAAAAGCTCGGCGCTTGGCGGCTCGGCGCCCATGTCAGCGCGGGCGGCGCCGCCGCCGCCGCCGCGGAAGCCGTCGCGCGGGCTGCCCCGTTCTTGATGGCGCTGCTGTTGCTGCTGCTGCTCCTGCTGCTCCTGCTGCTGCTGCTGCTGCTGCGGGCGCCGGTCGTCCTCGCCGCCAAGCAGCCGCGTGCCCCACGGGGGGTTGGTGGCGACGACCGTCGGCGTGCGCTTCGGCCGCCAGGTGCTGCAGTCGCCCTGCTGCAGCGACACCAAGTCACCGACGCCCGCAGCCGCGGCTGCACTGCGCGCCAGGCGCACCGCGCCCTGCGCAAGGAGAGGCGAGGGGACGCCGTCGCCTGGAGGCGCAGGGGCACAGGGCCGCAGCGTGGCCGACGTCCGTCCACGTCCCTTCCCCTGGGGCTGGTCGAGCGCTCGCTAGGTCAACGGGCCTCTCATCGCTCCTGAAGCAGCCCCACCTATCCGTCCGCCCAGATGCACCCGTCAACACACCCACGCGCCCCGTTTTCCCCTGGCCCCCTCACCGCGCGCGCACGCGCGTGTGCCACTGCGCGTGTGCTTAACCGCATGCAGCGCCCACCTCGTGAACGTCGTTGCCCAACAGCGCGCCGCCCCACCCCCTGCGCGCCGCCTCCGCTGCCCCCACCGCCGCCCGCCACGCCGCCTCGTCAAAGTCGTGCCACCCCTCAAACGGCCACGGCCGCGCGCGCAGCAGGCCGGGCGCGGCGTCGGTGGCGATGAGGGCGGCCTCGACCAAGAAAGTGCCGGAGCCGCACATGGGGTCGGCGAACACGGCTGGCGGCGCGGCGGCGCGGCGGCGGCGCGGAGGGGGGCGTGGGCAAGGGGACGGGTGAGGCGGCGAGGCGGACCGAGGTTTTGGGGGGTGCGTGGGGCCAGTAAGAAGGTCAACAACGGCAGGCCAAGCTGCTGCAAGAGTGCTTCGGCATACGCGAGAAGGCGGGCAGGCGCTTGCTGTCGTCCGTGCGTGCGTGCGTGCGTGCGTGTGTGTGTGTGTGTGTGCATGCGTGCATGTGTGTGTGTGTGCATGCATGCGTGTGTGTGTGTGTGTGCA
>NW_014008356.1:0-3386 GCF_000611645.1 Monoraphidium neglectum | reverse complement strand
GCCCCGGACGCCCCGGCACAAGTGTCACCTTTCCCGGCCGGCGGCAGTGTCACCTTTCGGCGCAAGGTGACCCCAGTCTGCTCAGAGGGTCACGGGGCACAGTTGTGTCACTCTTAGTACAGTACTACACTCCGCATTGGGCGCGTTCAGAAGGGGCAATGTGATTGGTCGGAGCTCTTGATTGTTATTGCTGGATTTCTCGTGTAATATAGCTACCAGAGACTCGCCCGTGCATCTTTTCTTTGCCTGGCTCGTTTGCTGAACAGCGGGGCTCTTCCTCTTCGAGGTTTTTCTTGCCACTGAAACTGTCCCCGCTTGACCAGATGAGGGCCTTGCGTGTCCTTCGTGTTGTCGCACCATGGCCCTCGTCCACCGCGCCCTCGGCCCCCTCCCTCGCCTCGGCGTTTGCACTCGGAGTGTCAGACGTATCCTATTGCATTGCTTCACCGCCCGCGGGACGTGCGCGGCGCTGGTACAGCGCCTGGGAGTGGCGCGCGCCGCGGCGGAGCCAAGCGCACATCGACTGCCAAATGGTCCGCACAATGCTGCCACACCGCACCAAGTTTGTGCCTCAGTTCACGCCTCATGGTGAGCGGGGGAGTGTTGCCCTCAATTGGAAGTCCTGGCTGCCTGTCTGTCTGGGCTGGCGCGCTCAACCCCTACTCAGCAAAGCGTTGTGAGTGCGACACGCTCACCTGTTTTCGCGTGCTCTTGCAGGCTTCCAGCTCATCCCTGAGAGCCTCTTTTCGCCGGTGGCCGAGCGTGTGCCAGGCTTTGGCGCCGACGGCAGCGGCTTGGGGGCTGGCGAGCACGATGCTGCGGCAGCGGGCGGCGAGGAGGCCGCCACTTCGGCGCGGCTGCGACGCCCCGCGACGCCCGAGCCCGCGCCGGCCGTCAGGGCAGCGCCAGCGACCACGGACGGCGCGAGGCGGCGGCGGCAGCTCAAGCTGAAGCGGCTGAAGCTGGTCAGGCGGCGCACACAGGCGCAGGTCGCGGAGTGAGTGCGCAGCAGCACCGTGCGCGCCGGCATTGCAGGCGAGGGCTCACTCGGCAGCGGCGCGCGCAGAGCTCGACCGGCTGGTGCCGTCGCTGCTGTGGCGCTGGCCTCCCCTGCGTACCTTGCTGCAACGACGGGCAGCCTGGCCACGGTCGCAGCGCTGACATCGATACAAGCAGTCCGATTCCTGCAGCGCGCGGGGCTCCATGTTGTACGGTATGTACCAACCACATGTATAGTCTTTCCAAGCTTTTGACCACAGCCAGTGCTTATGGCCTGCTGCGTCGGCCACAAGCGGTCGGCCCAGGGGCCTGTCACCAGGCTCGAGGGGGGGCGTGCGCCCCGGGCGCCTCCTTGAGTTCACGCCTCCGTTCACCACCTCTACCATCGCCCCTGGCGTCCGCTGCCCCTGTTCCGAGGGGGCACGCGGTGCTGTAAAGCAGCAGTTTCAGCTCGGCGGGCGAGCCGCGGGCGCCGCACACCAGCCCCTGCTTGGGCGGCCCCGCCTCACGGCCCCAACGCCGCCGGACCCTGGGATAGCCCCAGGGCACCCTCCGGCTGCACCCCTTTTGACTCCTGCATCGTGTTGTTTTCCTCAGCCGCGTGCTGGCCCTGCTTGTACCCAACACCCCAGCCGAGCCCGCATGGCCCGTGTTGCGGGCCTACACCCTGCATTCTGCCCTTTGTATATTGGCCATCACATCCACTGTCGCATGAGCGTTACAGCGCCACGACAAGTGCGTCAGGTAGTTGGCTGGGCAACACAAACGCTGTAACCACCACTGACAGGCAGATCACTTCACCGAAGCCATGAGGACTGCAGTGAGTGCAGCTAGAAACACAAAAGACAGCAACGGGTCCAGCGAACGACGAGCCCACGGAGACGCCCTCCGCGGAACCTCATCCACGCCCGCGCCCGCCGCCGCGGCCGCCGCCGCCGCCCTTTGCCGCCTTGTCGCGGGCCGCCTTGTCTGCGCGTGAGTAGTACTCCTTCTCGGCGTCGCCCTCCACTAGTTGGAGCGTGGCCTTGCCGCCCACTAGGTGCTGCTCCTCCTCCGGCTTGGCCTGGGGCAAGCAGGTAGTGTTTTGGTCAATAGTTGTGTGCGCAGAGTGGGCGGGAGGACGCTTACGACAGCACACGGTCATGGGTACGCGGGGGAGGGTGATTGGAGCGAATCAGGCAGACCGAGCGGGCTTGCCGCAGCGCCAGGCGGCCACGGCGGCTGGCAGAGGAACTGAGAGGCCTGGGGATGCTGCGCGGCGGCGCGGCTGTGGGCATGGGAGCGGCGGCTGCCTGGCGGCCGCACCTGGAACGCCTCCAGCGCTGCCTTTGCCGCCGCCGCCGTCTCGAACCGCACGATCGCTGACGTGGCGCCTGTGTCGTACTCCACGAAGCGCACCTGCAAGGGGACGGGTGGGTCCAATCGGCGCGGGCCGTTGAGAAGAGCCTGGCCGCGCAGGCAGGCAGGCAGGCAGGCAGTCATGCATGCATGCATGGATGCATGACAGCCAACAGGTGGCGTGGCGTAGGCTGCCATGGCGATTTCGTCTGCCTACGCGAGCGCCGGCAACCCGGACGCGGGCACGCACGCATGCACACACCTGAGCGTCCCGGTGCCCCATCGCCCCCCGCAGCTTGAAGCCAGTGGCGCCCTCCGGCGCCGACTCCCAATGCACCGACAGCAGGCAGCCTGCGTGCAGTGGCCAAGAAGAACAGGAGGGCAAAGCGATGGGCATGGCAAACTCCCATGCATGCAACCAACACAGCAGAAAGCTGGGGGTGGGAGGTGCAAAGCGGGTGACAGGTGTCGTGAACTGGTCGGCAAACGAAGCAGAGCGGCTGCTGCAGCGCAGCGGAAACCGACGACCACCGGGCACAACCCCGTCGGCGCCATCGCCACCCACCGGGTTCGTGCTCCTCCTTTGCTGCCGGCTGCTGCTCCTCCTCGCCGCCCTCCTGCTGCTGCGCCTGTCCGCCTTCCGCCATCTGGGCGTCGCCGCCGCCCTCCCCCGCATCCGCACTTGCTGCCGCCGCCTCCCTGTCCCCGCCCTCCTCCGCCGCCGGCGCCGACTTTGCCGCCTTCTGCACACCCCCTGCCGCGTCGGCCGTCTCCGGCGCCTTGCGCTTGCGCCCCTCCGCGGCCTCCCCTGCCGCGGCCGCCGCAGGGGGCGCCGGCAGCGCGGCCGCGCGCGCCGCCGCGGCCTCGTTAATTTCGGCCACGAAAGCTATCTCCGCGTCAGAGTCCGCCTCCTCCAGCATTTTGAGGGTGATCTGAGGATGACGTGAGCGCGAGGGAGAGATCAAGATCGGCTCGCTCCGGTGCATAACGCCACATTGTAGGAAGGGTATGCAAGGCGCAAGAGGCTAGGAGGAGAGCCACACGCGCGC
>NW_014008357.1:3120-3802 GCF_000611645.1 Monoraphidium neglectum | reverse complement strand
GCTGTCGTGGGAGTCCCGCGCCCTGGCCGCGCTGCAGCTGCTGCATGCGCTGTCGCTCTTCTCTGTCGGCGCGCTCATGGGCGAGGGCCGTCTGCAGTGCGCGCTCGTCGCCGCCGCGACACTGCTGCTCGGCGGCTCCGCGCTCGCCGCCGCGCTGCGCGCGCGCCGCGGCGCCGCGCCTGCGGGTGCCGGCGCCCACGCGATAGCCGCGCTCGTTGCTGTGCTGCTGGTTTGCAACTGGCTGCTGCAGCGGGTGGGGCTGATCGACCGGTTTGGATCGGATCCTCACGATAAATCTGAGCCGACGTTTGAGCTGCTCGGCCCCAGCGGCGCGGCCCTTCGCGCCCGCCATCTCGTCTCGGCGCTCGCGCCGCTCGCCGGTTGCTGGGTGCTTTGGACCCTGGCGGACCGGTGGCTGCGACGGCGCAGCGGCGGCGGCGTCAGCGGCGGCGGGGGCAGGGGCGGGGGCGGGGGTGGCAGCGGGGCGGCCGTGAAAGGCAGCGGCCGGGGTTGCAGCAGTGGCGGTGTTTCATGGGCGGCCAGTCTAGCCGGTGCTGCAAGGGCGGCTGCGGCGCTGCAGTATGCCGTCATCGCAGCGTTTTGGTGGGCGCAGCTAACGGGCCGCGCTGACGCGACGGCCGGCGAGGCCGCGGCGGGGCTGCTGCGCCGCTGGCCCGGCGGG
>NW_014008357.1:0-2707 GCF_000611645.1 Monoraphidium neglectum | reverse complement strand
ACCCTGCGGCTGCTGCTCGGCGCCGACGCGGGGCTCGGCGCCGCCGCGGCAGCTGCCCTGCAGCTGCCCCTGCGGCTGCTGCTGCCGCGGGCCGTATATGCCCTGGCGCTCCTGCCCCTGGCGGTCGTGGCCCTCTCCGCGGCAGCCGCCCCGGCCGCTCGGGCCCTGGGGCTGCCGAGCGGCGCAGCGTGGGGCGCTGCGGCGCGGGCACGCGCTGCCCTGTGGCTCGTGGCGGCCCTGTCGGGCCCTGTGGTGATGGTCCAAGGTTACAAGGGGCCGACCATCGTTTTCCTCGGACTCCTGCAGGCCCTCTGCCTGCTGGCCCTCCTGGCCGTCCGCCAGCGGGCTATCGGCCTCGCCGCCGCCGCCGCCGCTGCGCCTCCGCCGCCGCCGCCGGCCACGCCGCCGCTCGAGCGGCGCGACGGCAGCGCCGGCGGCGCGCCCGACGACTTTGCGCCACTGGCGGCGTCCCTGTTTGGGATGCACGGCCTGCAGCTCTTCTACTGCAGCGGCCACTTTTGCGAGTTTTCCGGGCTGCAGTACGCGTCGTCATTCATCGGGTTCGATGACATGGCGCCCCTGGTGTCGGGCCCGCTGCTCTTAGTCAACACCTTTGGGCCGCTGATGCTGTTGTGCCTCTCGCTGCCGCTGGCCGTCGCCGCCGGCCGCCTGGCAGGGGGCAGCGGCGGCGGCAGCGCGGACACCGCGCGCGGCGGTGGCGGCGAGGGGCAGGGCGCCCTGGCGGGGGCGCTGCTGTGGGCGAGCGGGGCGCGCGCGGCCGCGCTGTGCGTGTGCGTCGCGAGCGCGGCGGTGCAGCAGGGGCACATACTGCTGTGGGCGATATTCGCGCCCAAGCTGGTTTTTGAGATGTGGCTGTGCGCGGTGGCCGACGCGTTCCTGCTGCTGGGCGCCTGGGTGTTGCCTGCGTGGTGACGCCCCCAGCTGCCTGGACAACTTAAAGTCTGTTGGACCCAAAAGTGATCTGACACAGTCGCTGCAACGTGACACGTGCACCCATGAACTTGATGTCTATACCTCCGAATCTCCTGCGCATAGGAACCCTTCCGTTGCTCTGAAATGGCGTGTGACGAAGTAAAGCTGCTGCGATTGCCGTGCGCTTGCACGGGCGGCCGACACCGACACGGGCCGCCGCGGCTGCGGCGGCAGCGGCGCCGCCGCCTGTGCAAGCGCGCTGGGAGATGCTCCCTGCCAGGAGGGGGGCCGCACCGCCCAGCTGGCTGCTTCAGGGGGCCGCCGGGCGCCGCACGCAGCGCGGCGGCGCGGCGACAAGACGGGGGAGGGGGAGGGGGCGGCCGCGCGCCCTGCCACGGCTGGGCGCACGGAAGGCCCGGCCTGACGCGGGCAAAGCCACGCATATGTGCTCGCTCAGCGTGCGCTGGGTTGGGGTTCTTGGTCTCATGCAGGCTGGCCAGGTGGTGCCTGCGCGTTGTTGGTCTGCCTGTGCGGCGGTGTCCTGTGCATTGGCTCCGCTCGCAGCCGCTTGCATGCGGCCACGGGCACAAGTCATGCGTGCGGAGATTATGGCAGCCTTGTAATCTGCATGGCCCCGTCCCAGCTCGCCATGCGGCTGCGGCCGTGGGTGTGGCGACGGTTGGTAACAGCCTGCCGTCTCGGCAGAGGCCATGGCGCGCTCTGGCGAACGATGCTGCTTTCGTGCAGCGCAGATCCACCTATTACGTGTAAATCTGTGGAGAAGGCCGCTGAACCAGGCTCACCAGATGCAAGCATGTTGCAGCCTGGAGCAGAGGAGTGAGTGCTCTGCATGTCAGGGTGACGCCTCCGGGTGTGCTCTCATTGACGTCTGCTAGACTCCACGAATGCGAAAATATTGTTCGATCTTCTTGTTGTAGTACATTCGCGCGACGCGCGTGCTCTCAAGGTCGATAGGAGGCCTGCCCTCGCGGAGAGCCCGAATCGGAGTGACGGATCCGTGGGAGCTCCTATAACCCGGCAATTAAAATTTGTAACTGTGAGAGGCGCTGCAGCAGGTTGGGCCGCGGGACTTTGCGCGGGGCTAGTGGACTCATCGCGTGCCTCGTGGGTGTCGGCTCCCTGGAGGCGCTCGCATCTGCTGAGCACCCACCCGATCCTGCTGGCAGGCTCTTCTGCGCTGCGGCACCCCGTGGGCGCACGGGGGCCACGCGCCGCCGCGCTGCCGACAGGCGCCAATCGCATCGCAGCGTTTCCCTTTTCGGTTTGCCGGCATTGCAACCATCCCCTGGGCCGCGCCCCTTTGCACATCTAGCAAACCCTCACGCACCGCGAACATAGGTGCGTCGGAGCCGCCACGAAAACTTGACGCGCGCAGCCCTGGCGACCCATTGCCTGAGCGGGCGTGCCGCCTGAGACGCGGCGCGCGCTCGACACCCGGCAGCGGTTCCACCGGTCGCGCCGCGCGCAGCTGCCACACGCGGCCCGCGCCGCCGCTGGCGATGGCGGCCGTGGCTATCGACCGCTCGGGGCGCCATGCCGCCGTGCGGCAGCTCGCAGGTGAGGTGGGCTGCGGCCGCGCGGTTGCCCTCTCCCTGCCCGCGCGCGCATGCCCCGTCCCGGCGGGGACCCGGGAGCCGCCGACCCGCGCTCCCGGTCTGGCCGCCGCCCCCATGACCTCTGCAACAGCCCCCTGCAGCACCTCTTCGGCCCCCTGTACGCCGCCAGCGGCCAGCAGCCCCGAACCGCGCAGCGC
>NW_014008358.1:0-3392 GCF_000611645.1 Monoraphidium neglectum | reverse complement strand
GCGCCGTACAGCGCGCGCAGCAGCGCCCCAGGGTCGCGCACGGCGGCCGTGTCGACGACCGCGACGGCGAGGCGCGCCCCGGGGTAGGGCGCGGCCGCGGCGTCCAGGGCGGCGCGCTGCGGCGCGGACGGCGTGTCGCCAGACAGGAGCATGAGGTGGCGCGCGCCGGCGGCGAGGGCAGCGGAGGTCTGGGGACGAGAGGAGGTCCGGGGGGCGGTTCGGGAGAGGCTGATGTCATGAGTTGACTATGATGATCAGTCAACAAGGCGGGGCGGGACTTGATTGACAACGGTGTGCAGGTGCAGCCGGGTGTCGAGGTGTGAATGGTCCGAATCCAGGTGGTCTTGAAATTCAATCAGGCACCCATGTGGCAAAAGTCAAGGGTCGGGAAATCAGGGTTTGGACGTCTGGCCGCCCCGGCGCTGACCTGTTCCTGCAGAGCCACACCATTCGTGAGCGGCAGCACGTAGCACGCGTGCGCGTCCAGGCCCGCCCCCCGGGGCTCGGCGAGCGGCAGGGCCAGCACCGGCGCGCCGGGCCCAAGCGCAGTCGCGGCGAGGCGCGCGAGCCCGCGCGCGCCACCGACGCTCGACACCTCCAGCGGCCGCAGCGCGTCGTGCGCGGCGAGCGGAGAGGCGCTGCTGGCGGCAGCGCCAGCGGCGGCTCCACCAGTCGCGGCAACGCGAGGAGCATGGGTGGCGGCGCTGGGCACCAGCATGGTGCGGAGCTGCCGCTTGAGCACCTTGCCCGACCCTGTTGTTGGCATCGCCTCCAGCACGTGCACCTGGGACGGCACCTTGTAGTGCGCGAGCCGCGCGCGGCACCACTCGACCAGCGTCGCCGGCGCGGCCGCCGGCGCCAGGGCCCCGGCCGCCGCCGCCGCCGGGCCGCCGGTGCCGTCGGCGGCGGGGACGGCTAGGGCGTGGGGGCGCAGCACGACGGCGGCGGCGACGACCTCTCTCAGGAGGGCGGAGGGGGCGGCGAACGCGGCGGCCTGCGCGACGGTCGGGTGCTGCTGCAGTACCGCCTCCACCTCTGAGCAGTACACGTTCTCGCCCCCAACCAGGATCTGGTATGGAAGGGTTTGGGGTTCAAGAGTTTGAGGGGAGGTTTAGACTGTTAGGCGCCTGCAAGTGGTCAGTCATGTCGGCTGTGCCCGCCCATCTCAGCGCCGCGGGCCAGGGGGCATGTGAGGAGTCGCGGCTGGCTGCTCGTGCATTGCATTGCGGCGCAGACTCACGCGCAATGTTGGGTGCGACAGTCCTGCAATTGAGCCCTCTAAGATACCTGCACCTGACCTGGATTCCATAATTGATGCACATCAAGCCAAGATCTCACCATGTCCTTCTTGCGATCCACGACCGTTATGTACCCATTCCCGTGGTCCACTGCCAGATCACCCGTCCTAAACCAGCCACCGGGCTGCAGCCACGCGCCGCCGCCGCCCCTGCCGCCGTCACCGCCGCTGCCGCCACCTTTGGACGCAACCGCAGACCCGGCCCCGGCCTTGGCTTCTGCCCCAGCGTCGGCACCAGCACCAGTGGCGGTGACGGAGACGGCAGCGCCGGCAGCGGTAGCGGCCCTGGCCTCGGCCTCGGCTTCAGCGGCGGCGGCGACGGAGCCGGTGTAGCCGCCAAAGACGGTGGGGCCGCGGCAGACGACCTCGCCGGCGGCGCCGGAGCCAGGGTCCACGTCGCGGTCGTCCTCGTCCACAATGCGCACCTTTGGCAGTTGGTGGCGGTTGGTGGTGGTTGGCGGCGGTTGGCGGCAGTTGGCGGCGGTTGGCGGCGGTTGATGATGGTTGATGACGGTTAAGGGTAGGTTCGCATTGGATGGGATGGATTTTGCCGGCGCTCGATGCTGCGTGGGTCGATGCTTAGGGCGCGCGCTAGGAAGGCACGGATGGTGTGGGCTCGGGGCTGCTGGGGAGCCTGCGAAAATCGGCGCACAGTGCGAGTGGAAAAGCAGCAGAGCAGGCCATGGGGACGGTAAAGCGCTGCACCGCACCTCCATCGGCAAGAAGGGGCGCCCCGAGGTGTGCACCAGCTGCAGCAGCCCCTCCGGCCCGCCCGCCGCCGCGACCGCCTCCGCCCACGCCGCGTCGCGCGCGACCTGCCTCTCCGCCGCATCGACGGCCCCCTGCTCTCCGCCGCCGCCGGCCCCACCGGGCGACCAAGACGCAGCCGGCGTCGCGCGTGGCAGGAGGCTCATCGATATTTTGCCGCAGCACTCTGTCATCCCATAGCTCACGAAGAACTCGCAGCCGAAAGCGGCAATGGCGCGGTCAATGACGGCGGGCGACTGGGGGCTGCCGCCACAGGAGAGGAGGCGGAGGGAGGACAGGTCCGCCAGGGGCAGCATGGGGCTGCTGGCTAACATGGTCACCTGGTGGGGGTTACGGGCACGGAGGTGGGGCGGCAGGTGGGGTGGGGCGGGAGGGCGGGGCGTGGAGGTAGAGATGAGTGGAAGACGGCAGGATGGGGTGTGGGGGGAAGTCTGCCCGTAGCAGCGAAGGAGAGGGAAGCGCCACTGCAGCCGCAGGCAGCAACGATGTGTGGAGAAGCTGCCTTGCCATGGCCAGCACTTCATGAGATGGCGAAGGGACACCCATGGTTGAGAACTCCCAAGGCCAGACGCTCTCGGGGGATACTCCTCAGCACTGGGGCCGTGGGGCATCGACTGAAGCAAGGCGCCACGCACCATGGTGGAGGCCAGGTTGGAGACACTGACGCCCTCGCGCTCTGTGCGGGGGTATCGCGCACGCAGGGTGCAGGGTGAGGGTCTTGGAGAAAGTGGGTGCTGGCAAACCAGCCAGGCTACAGCTGTATTGGATTGCAACAGAATCACCAGTCGGTCCACCAGGTATATCATATAATTGGTCATATCCTGGCAAACAGCAGACCTGCTGAAGCCATACTCATCAATCGCGCAGGATTCCAGGGGCCTCTCAAGGTTCAATGCTCAGGGTTCAGGGGGTGCCCCATACCGCTGGTCCCAGGCTATACGATCTCACCGATTGCGAGCAGCGCGTCCACGGGAGCAAAGGACGGGAGCAGCACGTGGCGGCCGCCCACCAGCGTGACTGCGTAGACAGCAAACACATCCACCAGGTGGAAGAGCGGCGCAAAGTGGCCCCAGACGTCGGAGCCGCACAGCCGCATCTCTGGGGAAAGGGAGGGGAGCCGTGAAAAGCAAGGAAGTGTGATTGCATGTGTGTGTTGGTGTGCGTGTGCGTGTGCGTGCGCGTGCGCATGTGCATGTGCGTGAGCGCGTGCACGTGCGTGTGTGCATGGGTGTGCGCGTGCGCGTGCACGTGTGCGTGCGCGTGCGCGTGTGCGTGTGTGTGTGCATGCACGTGTGCATGGATATTCTGTGAGCGGGGTGGGTGGGTG
>NW_014008359.1:0-3392 GCF_000611645.1 Monoraphidium neglectum | reverse complement strand
CTGTTCTTCAACGCCGCGCAGATGGCGGGCGCGGTCGCGGCAGGCGCGGCCGGGGCGCTGGGCGGCTGCGGGGCGCCGGCGGTGGCTACGCCGGTGCCCTGTGAGGCTGCGCTCGGCCAGGTGACGCCCCGCACCAGGATGATGGGGCAAATTGCAGCGGCCGCCTGCAAGGCCGCGGCATGTTTGAGAAACAAGTCGTGCCTCGAAGCAACCGCGGGCGCCTGGCCGCCTAATAATGACGTGTTGCAGGCCTTGGCCCCTGCCCCCCGCACTCCTTGTCGTCGCTTCTGACCTCGTCGCGCCCTTACTGACCAGGTATCCCTCGTGATGGGCCCCCTGCGCCGCGCGCTGGAGCGGCTGTCGCGCCACGACGCGCGCGGCGCGCTGGAGGCGCTGCGCGGCCTGCCGCAGGAGCAGGCCTCCACCGCAGAGGCGCTGTTCCTGGAGGGCCGCGCCAGGTGGGCGCGGCCTTTGCGGCAGGGCTGCGGCGGCGGCCTGTTACAGCGGGTTGTGCAGGGCGATAATGGGCGGGCTGGCGGGAATGGGGGCCGAGCGCCTCGCACACCTACACCTCATGCGCTGCCCCCCAGGCCCTGCTGCCGGTGTGGCGCCCACGCTACATGGCCAGCGGCGTGCACCACTGCGCCTCCCCGGTGTGCCCACTCAAACACGCACACCGCTCCTGCACGCCCTAACGACACCGCCATACTGCACATCACCCGCCGGCCCCGTTCCCCTTTCCTCTCACCCAGTGCTGAGGCGGTGGACTATGCGGCGGCCGCGGCCTCCTTCCAGGCGGCGCGGAGGGCAGACCCGCACCGCGTTGAGGTGGGAGGACGCACGCGCCCGCTTCTCTGCCATGCCATGCCGCGCCCTGCCCTGCCCTGCCCTGCCCTGCCCTGCCTGCCCTGCCCTGTGCGCACTCCCGCTGCTGTGGCGCGCCCTGCCGCGCCGTCCCATTTTACGCCCCCTGCAGCCGCGACCGCGGCCGCAGGGCGCCCGTGCTGCGAGCTCGCTGGTGAAACATGCCGCCAGCCGCCCTGGTCCAGTGGTGTCACCCCCTGCAGATACAGTCCAGCAGCGGCCACCCTGGCCGCGCTCCAAACCGTCCGTCCCCTGCAACACGCCATGTTCTTTCCACGGCCCCGGCCCCGGTCTCACAGCCTGCACTGCGCGTCTACCCTTGCAGCCTCCTGCCCCTTCGCTCCCACTGCTCCCGCAACCATGGCTGCGCACCCTCTCCGCCATGCGGGTGCGCCCCCCCTCAGGGCCTGGAGCTCTACTCCACTGTGCTGTGGCACCTGCGCCGCGAGACAGAGCTGGCGCACCTGGCGCAGGAGGCGCTCGCCATAGACAGGCTGGCGCCACAGACGTGGTGCGGGGCAGGGGGGGAGGCGCCGGCCGGCGCGGCCGCCACGAGACTGCGGCCTGGCGACAGCACAACTAGGCTCGCCGGGGCTGGCCGTCTGCGCGTGCCCTGCCCTCGTAGCCATGCTGGCTTGCATGGAGAGCAAGCACGCGCGGCAGCGCGGCTCGCCCCTGCCCTCCGCCACTGCAGCGACCATCCCCTCCGGCTGCGTCTGCGCCCACGCCGTGCGCTGAGCGCGCGGACCGCACCCCAGGCTCTGTCCTGCCTCCGTGAGAGTACCCCGCGGTCGCTGCAATCACGCGTGGCGGGCTCCCTCCCTGGCCCCCTGCCCCCGCACCAGGTGTGTCGTGGGCAACTGCTTCAGCCTCCAGCGCGACCACACGGCCGCAGTGGCCTTCTTCCAGCGCGCCATGCAGCTGGACCCGGCCTTTGCATATGCGGCGACGCTGGCCGGTGGGGACGCGGGGGGGAGGGGGTGGGTTGCGGCCGCGCGCGCCCCTGGCGCCGAGCCGCAAGGGTCAGGCCTGCAGCGCCTTGTGGGTGCCCTGTGAGGGTCCGACGCCCTGCTTGCCCAATGCAAGCCCACGACTCCGCGCCGATGCGGCGTTGAGAGCGTCCATGCCCCTGCCCTTGACTCACCCTTGCGATGCCTCTTCCCGAAGCCCCTCCCTCTCCATGCTCACCACAATTGCAATCCCCGCCCCCCTCCCTCACAGGCCACGAGTACCTGGCGGGAGAGGACCTGTCTGCGGCCATGACGGCCTACCGCAACGCGCTGCGTATGGACGGCCGCCACTACAACGCGCTGTGAGGCCCTCTGGAGGGGGCCAGGGGGCGGGGGGTCCGCGAGAGGACGGCCGCGGCTTGCAGGCGTCCGCTTTTGCATCAGCGGACAATCTGCGCAAGAATTGCGCCCAGCGGGGGCTCGCGCAATGCTAGACGTGCACATAGCGCACCGGCACATGATCGCGCTCGCATGCACACTCACGTACACGCGCGCGCGCGCGCGCGCGCGCACACACACACACACACACACACACACACACACACACTCACATGCACACTCACATGCACACGGCAGCTACGGCATCGGCCAGATCTTCCTGCGTGAGGAGAAGTATGGGGAGGCCCTCGCACACTTCCAGGCAAGAGGGGCCTGGGGCCCCAGCAGGGAGGGTGGCAGGGCGGGTGCCCCTGTGGCGCGCGAGCAGCGAGTGGACGTGCAGGGGAGCGGCCGTTTGAGGCCGGGACCGACCCCGTGCTTTGCACCGCCTGCACCTGCATGCATGCCAGGAGGCGGTTCCCGGGGCACCACCGACCTCTGCCTCCCTCGCACGGCTTGTTGCACGCTCTCGGCCCCTCACCCTACCCTAGTCCTGTGGCCGGTTTCTCGCTCACCAACCCGGTTACCTCCGGCCCCCACCCCCTTTCAGGCTGCCGCGCGCATCAACCCGTCGTCCAGCGTCCTGGCGTGCTACTGCGGCGTCGCGGCCCACCGCATGGGCAGCCTCCAGCAGGCCCTCACGCACCTGCAGGTCAGGGGGAGGGGGGCGCGGGCGCCCACGGGGCCAAAACCAATTGCCTGGGCCATGGTCAGCTGGACGTCGCACCCTCCAGGCCACCCCGTGGCGCTTCAAACCCAGCACCGCCTTTATCTCACGGCTGGACCGAGCCCTAGGCCGGATGCCCTGTCGCTCCAAGCCAGCATGAAAAGCCCAAGAGCCCCGCACACCCGTACTGCAGGAGGCGATCCGCATCGACGCGCGCAACCCCCTGGCGCGCTTCCAGCGCGCCAGCGTGCTGGTTGATATGGCGCAGGTGCGCGCGCGCACACCCCTCAACGGGGGCCTGGGCAGCCCTGCAGCCCCTGGGCTGCATGCAAAACGCCTGCCCAGACTTCGAATCCAGCACTCATTCTCGTGGCAAGAGATGAGGGTGGCGCGTATCCCCTCCTGTTACCCTCCAGTCACCCTTCTCCTCCACCCCACCCCCACAATATCACTTCAGCACTCCCCCCCCCACC
>NW_014008360.1:0-3393 GCF_000611645.1 Monoraphidium neglectum | reverse complement strand
CGCGCGCGCACGCCCACGCGCAGAAGTACGTGTGCACAAGCCTTCCCTCCCTCAGGCCGTGACTCAAGAACCAGATAAGCTGACCGACGCACCCCCTGTGCAGGTGGGGCGTCATCCAGGGGCTCCAGACGCCCGGCCCAAACTGGGGCACCCTGGCGCTCGCCGCCATGGACCACATCCATGCCGTCACACCAGACGACTCCCTTTTTCTGATCTCGGGCACCGACCAGACTAAGTACGGCCTGAACTGGGGCAACGGTTTCGTGACCGACCCGACTATAATCCGCGACTACGGTTTGGGCGACCCGAACCCGTTTTTCAGGCAGCTCGTGGCGCGGCAGTACGCGTCCCACGTGGCCGTGTCGCCGCACGCGTACCCGCCGTCCATCACGGGGGCCACCTATTTGGGGAAGCAGCTGTGGGGCCAGCTGGACAACTCGGTGGGGTACCTCCAGGTCAGAGGGTACTGCACTTCAGACGCAGACAGCGCCGTCCGCACGGCAGCCTTTGGCGCCGGCAGCGGGGGCGGCGAGGCTGAGGGGAGCGGCGGCGCGGGCGCGGGGGGTGCACGGGCGACAAACAGCACTGTGGCGGCGGGAGTGGCTGCTGCTGCTGTGGAGGGTGCGATCGGGGCTGGCGCCGCAGAGAAGCCCACACCGGACGCGCGCACCGGCTTGACGAGCTCGAGCGCCGCCATCGGCGCCGCCGCCGCCGCACCACCCGCGGCCCCCGAGGCCGCGCGGTCGGCGGCGCCGGCCGCAGCCGCCGCTTCCGCGGCGCCTGACGCTGGCGCCGCTGCTTCGAGCGCGGGCGGCCCCACGTTGGTGGGCGCCAGCAGCCAACCTTCCACCTCGCCCCAGGCAGGAGCCAACCACCAGTCCGGTGATGCGCCTGCCCTCCAGGCCGCAGCCTCAGCCTCAGCCTCGGCCGCCGACGCCACGCCGGCAACCCCGACGGCCGCCCCCGCGCCCGCCGCCGTGCTGCTCGCAGCCGGCGGCGGCTCCGCCGCCGAGGTGGCCCCAGCGCCGGCAGCGGCGCCGCCGGCGGCAGCTGCAGCGGCCCCCGGACTGGCGCATACGCGAGCTCTCAGGGCTGCTGACTCCTGCCACCGGTTCCCGATCATTATCAGCGAGTTTGGGAGCTTCTTTGAGCAGGCGAACGACGTGCAGTGGCTGCACGACTTTGCGGGCTGGCGGCAGCAGCAGATTAAGGCCGCCAAGGCGCCTGTCGGCTGGGGCTACTGGGCGGGTGAGTGCGGGGCCCGGGCGCGGGAACGCGAGGGCAGGGCAAGGGGCGCTGCGTGCCGGACGGGGTGTGCGAGGGGGTAGCAGCGGGTGCAACGACGCGGCTGGCAGCGCAGCCGGCGGCGGCCTGGGCTCGCAGGCCTCTCCACTCTGACAACCCAACTTCTTATTGTCATCAGCCGCCGCCTGCCTCTTGGCAGCATCGATCAAAACTGATAGATAGATAAGTTACTCATACCATAGCATCACTGCCATCGGCCTCGCGCTCATCAGAGCGGACCTCCTCATTCCTAACCTTCCAACAAAACTGACTCGGCAAGTCTCATGACCAAATATCACTCCACGTCTGCGCAATGTTTGTGATCTTGACCGACGCAGTCAACGCAAACAGCGGCGACACCGGCGGGATCATGAGCCCGAGCTGGCAGACGGTCATGTGGGTCAAAATCAGGTTTCTGGCTGACAAGATGGGCCTCGTCCCATGGTACATGTCATGATGACATCATCAGACCGGCAAGGGCTCAGACGCTGCTTCGGGGTGCTGGTTTGGTTGTAATGATTGGTCTTCAAGCGTAAGCCTCAATCGTACCAAGCCCCATGCAGATATGCGTTATGCTGCGCGCCACTAAACAAGGCGGATGCTGCGGTGTGCATGGAGTAGACCGGGCAGACTACCAGCCAAAGGGCGTGCAGGGGAAGTTTGAATGCATGCAGATGAATGAGGGTGGCAGGAGTGGGCGGACAGCGCACGTGCGGGGCCAGGCGGCGGCCACCTGCCAGCTGGCAACTGTCATGGTTCCCGCTTTCTTTGACACATCTTCCAGACAGTGCGGTCCCTGGGATTGGCTGCTCAAGAGCACCATGATTGAGGGTGAGGGTTGTAGGCAGTCAGCGCATGCTGGGCGGGCAAGGGGACGGGAGTGCGTGATCGCGGCTTGTGGGCCGGCGGCCAGCACGAGCGGCGGTGTGGGGGGTGCTACTGCTGAGGGTGAGCCTTGTTCACCCCCGCCCTTGTACCATACCGTCAATAGTACGATCCAAGAACGCTCCATGCGTTCAAGCGTTCAAGCGTTCAAGCTTTTGAAGCGAGAAGTGCCACTCGACTGTTAGACGAGTGCCACCGAGGCCAGCGGCAGCCCGGTTTGTGCATCTAAAATAAGGTGAGTCTCTGTTGAGGTGGCGCTTGTGGTCTACTAGGCAGGCAAGATCGCGATCCTGGTGTGTCAGCACAGCACAGACGCCCGAAGCAGGATGCGCAGAGCTTTTCGCTTGTGGTATCCACGCTGACGCGCTCAGTCGTACCGCCGTGCTGCCCCTGCGGCATGCACAAGTTTTCATGCGGTGCCGCGCATCGCGAGTGCGGTCAGTGTGTGTAGCTCCCGTCCAGTACGCGTCAGCCGCGTCGCGCAGGCAGTTGCTTGACAAGGATGCACTTGAAACGGCCAATGTGCCTTCGGTGCCTTATGCCTGCAATCGCAGCCTTCAGCATGCGCCGCCTGTGTGTGTGGTGTACAATTCAAACGCGTTTGAACGAAAGCATTACCCCGGCCCTGTCCCGCAACCCCTCTCCTCTCCCCCATTTCTCGCCCGCTCTCCAGCCCCACCACGCAGGTAGGCAGGAGGCCGCTCCCCGCGACAAGGCTCGTCCACACCCCCAGCAACCCGCCGCCGGGGCACACCCACCAGTCACCCCGCAGCGGCAGCGGCATCGGCCCCCAGGCCCCCCCGGCCGGCGGCCCCCCAAAATGGCGGTCGACGGGACGGCCCTCGCGACGTCGCTGGGCATCAACGGCGGATTCTGCGCCCTGTTCATACTCATATTCGCCGTCCTCCGAGTGCGGCCTGTTACCCGCCGCTTCTATGCGCCAAAGCGGTGGGCGTCATGGCTGGCCGCTGCGGGGAGCCGGCAGCGCCGCGGCCGGGGACGCCCCGGGGCAGCGGGGCGGGCGGCGGCAGGGGCGGCCGCCGGCGGCGCGTCCGTGGCGGGCGGACGCGCCGCGTCGCGGTCGGCTTGCTGCCTATCCCCTGCGGTCCCAAGCATGCCCCTCCGTGTGCCCTCCGTGCCTCCCCCTCCCCGCACCTTCCTCACCGCACCTCCCTCACCTGCCCTTGCTTGCGCGCATCACGAATCACCTGACCCCCATGGGCC
>NW_014008361.1:2944-3559 GCF_000611645.1 Monoraphidium neglectum | reverse complement strand
CCGCAAGGCCCGCACCAGGCGCGCCCCCGAGCTCAATAGATGCGCGCCGCCGCCCCCCCCCCCCCAATCAAGCGCGCCCCCGCGCCTTTACCCAGCCCGAGGCTCACCTGGAACTCCGCCTTCTCCGCCCCGCCGACGCACGCCTGCCGCACCGCGCTGAGCGCGCCGTCCGCCGCCACAACCACCTCCGCATCAATAATAATGACTCCCGCCTCGCTGCTGCCCTCACCCCCACCGTTGCTGTCGCTGCTGCCGCTGTCGCCGCTGCGCCCGACCGTCAGCCTCACGTGCTGCGCGTCCTCCTGCAGCCGGGTCACGCGCGAGCCCCACTCCACGGTCCCGGCGGGCAGCTGCTCGAGCAGCAGCTGCTCGAGCTCCGCCCAGCCGACGACCAGCTCGAGCGCGCCTAAGCCGGCTGGCGGGCGCGCGTGGGACGGCTGCCGGGCTCCGCGGCTGTGGCCGTGGCGCGGGCTATGGCCGGCGCCACGCGGCGAGGAGAGTGCGGGAGTCTCAGCTGCGGCGGCGGCGGCGGCCGGCGAGTCGGCGCTGGGCGCGGCGAGGGCGGGCTGCAGGCGGGTGATGATGGTACCGGCTGTTCGCGCGGCGCGAGGAGAC
>NW_014008361.1:0-2776 GCF_000611645.1 Monoraphidium neglectum | reverse complement strand
GGGGGGGGGGGGGCGTGAGTAGCGGTATGGGGCGATTGAGGCGGATGCCACAACCAATGAGGCCATCCCCACAAGGGCGTTGTGAGCCTCCCGCGCTCCCGCGTCATGATGCATCAGGCCGCGCCCTGTCCTCCAATCTGGCAAACCCAGCACGCTTGCCCTCTCATATGCATTCGAGACCCAATCAGCTGTGGCCTGGTTTCGAAACATTCGCACCGTCTGTGTCATGCAGGAGGATCTGCTCGGCGATGGCGGCGCGGCTCAGGATGCTGTCCCGCAGACGCGGGCAGATCGCTGCTGCCGCAGTCAGCGCGTTGGGCTGCGGTGGTGGTTTGCCAGCATTGTGCATACGCATGGGGTGCGACAGGACGCCGGCCGACGACCCCGCAAGGGTGCAAACCGCCCTGGGTACGGTACGGCTGGCAGATTGACAGTTGAGGTTTGCGCAGCTGGCAAAGAGGTGCCACTGTGGTCCTGCATGCGCCGCAGAGGCAGCCAGACTGGCGGCGCCACACCTGCATGCTGCAACGCAATGCAGTCGAGGTCACACAAGACGCTCCACGCACCTGCAGGCGCAGAGCGCCGCCAATCGGATCCCCTGGCGCCGGCCGGCATTCCAGGACCTGCAGGCCGAGCAATAAATCATCAGCTGATCATGTAAAAAGAAAGTCCCGAAGGACATGGGCGAGTGTGCGATCGATCTCGGAACTCGCGTACCGTAACGCGCAGCCGTGGGTCAGCTACAGTCAAGGCAAGGGCGCAGCAGAGTCCTGATAAACCACCACCGATGATGGCAACGTGCACATGCTGCTCGACGCGCTCCTCGCCGCTGATCCCGCCGTGCTCTTCATGTGACATCGCCCCAGCTGCGTCGTGTGCAGCATCCAGAATCATGTCTGCCTGGTAGTGCTGCCCATGCGGATCTGCATCATGTAGCAAAGGCGCCTCTTCGCGAGTCGACATGATGCATGTGCCGGCGCAGCGGCGCCGCGCCCGAGAACTGCGTGTGCCAAGGCAGCAGTGTCTCTTGTCTACTACAACTCAGATGGCTCCCCTCAGTCCACAATAAGCACATGCGCTGAGGGTTTCAAATCGAGATGTGCACTCACCGGAGGCCTGACGTGTCGGCTGAGTGTGCAGCCTGAGGCACCCGCTCGTCACGAAGCGTGGCTGCACGCACGTGACTAAGCTGACGCGTCGCAGCTGCATGATGTCACCGGTGTGCTGCTCCGTCCCGCTTCCCCAAAGCCTCTTGCGCTGCCTTGAAACCCGCACGCCCGAGCTCAACCCACAAGTTCCGGGCGCTGCACAACCCGGAAAGCAGCAGCAGGCAACCACGTGGCATGAGCGAGGCAGAAAAGAGACAGCCACAGCCACAACAGACCCTTCTGCGGGCCCCCTGTCCAGTGCTGCCCCAGACCGTTGATTGGAAAGTAACCAAAGCAATCACCAGAAAACAAGCTGCACACAGACCCCAGCCTATCTACAGATGAACAGCTCACAATCATACGGCCATCCCAAACATTCAAACAGCCCCCTCGCTGCCGCTGGTCAGCAACCGCTGCCCGAGGCACGACTGCAGGAGCCGCTGCCGCTCGTCCGGGGTGTGGCGTGGCAGGAACCACGACAGCTTGCTGCAGAGGCCAGGCCATGTACAAGCATTAAGTGGTGGTGGGCACAGGTGCAAGGCAGGGAGGGCATGGTTTTGTGCTATGTTTCTGGACTTGGGTAGGACAGCCAAGCGTGGTGCATGTTTACATGCAAGCAGGCGGTAACACAGAGGGTTCATCGTGTGCAAGGCAGCGCTGGTTTTGGGCCCACCCAGCAGCTGTGCAAGGCGCTCGCAGGGAGGGGGCGAGGCCCAGGCATGTGCCGGGCGCGGCGGGGCGCGGCGGGCCCCTGGGCCCCGCACCTGCGGCCCATGACGTCTTCGAAATTCCGCCGGAAGCCGCGGTCGTAAGGCCAAGGGTTGGCGCGCTCCTTCTCGTACATCTCTGGTCAGCGCAAACGTATTGATCAGGGGAGGGGCGCGCACGGTCATGAGAAAGGGCCAGGGGCAGCGCGGTCAATCTCGATGACAGCTGGCGGGTGGGACGTGAGGCACTTGCCAGAGCAAGCAGCCGCGCTTACGGTGTGAGCAGCCACGCTGCGGCCGCAAGAAGAGCGTCGCCGGCATCGCGCCCCGTCTCCTTCCCAGTTGGCTCCAAGGGGCCAAATTGCGCTGGCTCACCTATGGTGGTGCAGCCGTGCGCCAGCAGCTGCCAGTGCATGCCTAGGAACCCTATCAGCGCCGCGGCGAAGGCGCCGTCCATCACCACCACAATGAACGGCCCCGGGGCGCTGCGTTGCACGGCGCACAGCACGGCCGGAATTGAGTCGAGGGAGCGTAAAACAGACGCCGAGTGATGGCTTGCAGCTGAGTCCAGAATGACGTGCGATTCAATGTCGAAAGATATTGCCCGGAACTGCTCTCAGCAGTCCGTGGATGTACCACCCTACCCCGGCCTCCCCACCCCAGCAGCCGCCGGGCACACCTCCTCTCAGGGTCCCAGCCCCACCCACCCAGTAAAATCTGTTCCTGTGACAAACGCCACCATAGGCTGGACCATCAGCGCGATAGCCAGGCAAGAGGCCAGCAAAGTGTAGAACAGGAATTGGAGGAAGAACTTGTAATTGAGCAGGCCCACGCAGTTGACGACCTGGCAGCGCACACAAGCACAGGTGGCGTGGTCCTGTGAGCACATCGTGGAAAGACGACAAGGGCGCTGCCGACAAT
>NW_014008362.1:1175-3790 GCF_000611645.1 Monoraphidium neglectum | reverse complement strand
TCCCCCGCCCCCTCTCCCCCCCCAATAGGGCCTGCTGCTGCCGCTCTGCGCCTCCCGCAGCTGCACCCTCCGCGAGGCCGTCATTTTCACGTCTGTCCTGCGCCGCAGCAGCCTGCCCGTGCTGCACAGCGCCGCCGCGCTGCTGCGGCTGGCCCAGATGGAGTACTGCGGCACTACGAGCTTCTTCATACGCGTACTGCTGGATAAGAAGTACGCGTTGCCCCACAGGTATGGGGGGGGGTTGTGCGGGGGGATTTCGGACGGCGCGCGTCGCCACACCCGGGCTCCTCCGTGCCTGCCTGCATGCAAGCAGCGCCGCTGGGGGTCCCCACCCCCGCTCCCCGACCCGCCTTCGTCCCGCCCCCTCCCCTCACGCTTCCCCAATCCCTCGCCTCCCAAACACAAAAAACTCATCCTCAAGGGTGGTCGATGCCATGGCGGAGCACTTCACGCGTTTTGCTGACGACGAGCGCGCCATGCCCGTCGTGTGGCACCAGACGCTGCTCTGCTTCGTGCAGCGCTACAAGTCCGAGGTCCGCGCCGCGGATCGCGACGCGCTGCGGCGCCTGTGCGCGGCGCAGCAGCACTACCAGGTGACGCCCGAGGTGCTGCGGGAGCTGGACCACTCGGCGCCGCGCGAGCAGCGGCGCGCGGAGCGGCAGCGGCAGGAGGAGGCGGCGGCGGCGGCTGTTGGGAAGCACGTGCAGGAAGATGTGCGGAACCTGCCGCCGGTCCCCATGCTGGATGACTGATTTTGATGAGGGGTGGTGACAACATCAGCAACCTCCGCCGCGCACGTGTCTACGCCTGCGGTACGCCGCGGCGGCTCGCTTTGTGGGCTGCCTCCAGGGGTGGGGGCCGCCCGTTTGGGGGGCGTCCGCAGGTAAATGTTATGTGTGTGTAGATATTTGTTGTTTTGTCGCATGCTGTTGCCAACTATCATGATTCTTGAGAGCCTCTGAGAGCCCCCGCCTCTTTTCCGGTCCACTGCTTCGGCCACGTGAAGTATCCGCGTGCCTTTGTGCGACGCATGCGCGGCTGCGACGCTTCGGGCGACACTCTCATCTCCGCCTGTCTGGCTGTGTTGCCTTTCCATCTGGAGTGCTCAGCAACCCTTTTGACCCGTGTCCTCCCAGCGGGTGCGCCTGCCTCGCGCCAACGTCCCTCTGCCCGCCGTGTAACCACCGCGCCGGTCGACAGATGCGTAGAGCCCCGCCTCAAGCAGCTGCGGGCCGTCTTTCTTTGTTTGGTGCGCGCACCCACGAGCTGAACCTGCGGGGGTGGTGCGCGCAGCATCCTTGCTGCGGTGCGCCGCATCCTTGCTGCGGTGCGCCGCATCCCCGCCAGCCCAGCCCACACATGCAGTACAAAACCCAGACCCATGAGCAGTGGATGGCCCTGAGACAGGCGGGACGGTACTCAGGCCCGCCCCCGCCCCGCGGCCGGCCCTCCGTCCGGCCGAGCGTGGTGGAGGCCCCCGTGACAGCTGGCACCTGCTTTTAAACTGCGGAGGCGCGACTGCATCAAAGGATCCGTGGTGCTGCGGCCCCCTCTGACGACGGCGGGCGCGTTTGCAGCTAGTTGGCTGACCGAGGCCCTGGGACGGCGCCTGGGTGCGTCCCACTCGTCAGCCGCTGCTGTTCGTCCATTGAATATATGATCAAGGAGCCTCACACCCCAGCAGCGTGCGTGCGTGGGAACAGACTGGGGCGGGCTGTTACCCGAGACGCTCAGGTGTACACGATCTGCTCACACGCGGCACGAGTTAACGGGCGCTACGCTTTGGCTGCGAAACGAGAAAAAGGGCGCACGCACGTGCGGCCGCCCGCCGACGCGCGAGCGAAGGGGCCAGCTGCGGGGGCCGGCCGCGCCACAGGGCAGGGCGCAGGGCGCCGGGGAAACAGGGAGAGTGGTTATGGGGGGCCGGGCCGTGGAAGGGACATCTTACACCAGGAGAGGGATGCTGCGGCGCGAAGGGAAAGGGCAGGGGCGGCGGGGAGGAGGCGGGTCGTGGTGTGAGCGGTTCGCTTCCAGGAGGCCGGTGCAACATAACGCGCGCGCGCGTGCGCTCGCCGCCTCGCTGGCGGCGCATCGAGACACACTTCAGCCCACAAACCCATAAACCCTTACCCCGCGCGTGGCACCCCCCTCTGTACCTCATTGCCACCTAGCACCAACGTCCCCCCGCGCGCGCACACACACACACACACACACACACACACACACACACACAAACGCGCGAACGCACAATCTAACACACACACCCCACCCCCCCAAACCTCACCTGACGCCGTTGTCCCAGATGGTGGTGGTGAGGGGGGAGGCCACGTGGTCCAACAGGTTGTCGATCGGCCCCTTGCCGGTGGCCGCGTGCTGCGCCAGGAAGCCGGCGAAGGCCACCATGGCCAGGCGGCCGTTGCGCAGCTCCTTCTCCTCCAGATCCCTGGTCTTCTCGGGGGACTCCCTTTGAAAAGGGACAGGGTTTGCGATGTGGGGGGTGGGGTTGGTGAAAGGAGTGAGGGGCGGAGGAGCGGGTGTGGGGGCGCGACTGGTGTCGGGCACCTCGCCGCCACGCCGGGCCGCGGCGAACGCCGCGCTCTCCCTCCGCGCGGCGG
>NW_014008362.1:0-779 GCF_000611645.1 Monoraphidium neglectum | reverse complement strand
GAGCCGCAGCGACTGCCGCGGGCGTGCGCCTGCCCCCAGGCCCCGGCGCCCTGCGCCTCTGGATTACAACGCCTCCCCGCTCCCGGCCCCTCGTAGCGCCCCCCCACAAAGCGCCCGGGGGGCCCTCTGTCTCTGTGCCCACAGCCCCGACTCTCTCCCGTGTCCCCCCGCCTGCCCCAGCCCCGACGGTCCTGCGCCCCCCCCTCCTCCCCCAGTCCTCACTTGGTGAGGCCCAGGGGGTCGAACACGCCGCCAGGGTAGCCGTTCTTCACGCCCTTGAGGCTGGACTCGAAGCCCAGGAAGCTGCCGGGCTCGCCCTGGCTGCCGGGCTTGACAAAGTCGACCCAGCGCTTGGCCTCGACGAAGCCGCAGAGGAAGAGCTCGACGGTGAACAGCGCCTCTGGTGTGGTTCGTTTGTGTGAGTGTGGGTGAGGATATGTGTTCATGTGTGTGCACTGTGTGGGTATGTGTTCATGTGTGTGCGTGTGTGTGTTTGAAAGAGAGGGTGTGCGTGTGCTGTGTGTGCTGCGTGCGTGTGTGTGCGTGCGTGTGTGTGTGTGTGTGTGCGTGTGAGTGTGTGTGTGTGTGTGTGTGCGTGCTGCGTGCGTGTGCGTGTGTTGTGTCCAGGTCTGTTGTCGAAGAGGGAGACAAGGGGCGGCTGCTTCAATATTGAGGACAGGCACGCTGAATCAGCGGGCC
Organism: Monoraphidium neglectum; assembly: GCF_000611645.1. Classification (NCBI taxonomy): domain Eukaryota; kingdom Viridiplantae; phylum Chlorophyta; class Chlorophyceae; order Sphaeropleales; family Selenastraceae; genus Monoraphidium; species Monoraphidium neglectum. The sequence goes on along the minus strand of NW_014008362.1, from coordinate 80 downwards.
CCCGGCCGCCGGCCCCAACGCGGCCGGGCGTGCGTGCGCGGCGCGCGGCGCAGGCGGTCAAGGGGGGGGGGCGCGGGGGG
>NW_014008363.1:0-3396 GCF_000611645.1 Monoraphidium neglectum | reverse complement strand
TGGGCGCCCTTCTTGTCCCCACCTCGGTCGTCGTCCCATAGTCAAAGGAACCCTGTGGGGACGTGTCAACCGGTCGTGAGGGTGCGTCAGGACGACAGCGATGAACTCAAGGCTGCGTGGTGGGCGAGTGTGCACGGCGGACAGACCCAGCACACACACGCGCGCGCGCGCACACACACACACACACACACACACACACACACACTCACACGCATATATGGAAACACCCTGACATCACACACCCGCTCGCACACGAATACACACACACATTGACACAGATTTCAACGCTTCCATGTGCGCACACGAACACACGCACACACACGCAGAGGGTATGGCCCGACATTCACCAGTATAGTGACGTTGCTGCAGCCAGGGTTGATCAGGTAGTGCAGCTTGCCCACAGGCACCTGTGTATGGTTGCAAGGTTTGCAAACAAGACCAGAAGCATTTGATGGGACCATGCACTCAAAGTCAACTTGATGGAACCAGCCGGTATAGAGCAGGTGTCGGGACAACGGCTGTGGGCGCTCTGCCGCCTGTGGCCCTGCACAGCCCTGCAAACAACTCGGGTCTGCTGTGGTGCAGCAGATTCGGCAAAAAACGCAGGCGTTGAGCGCAAAGTGGCCAGGGGATCAAATAAAGGGATGGACTGAGGTGTACAAAGAGAGTGGGCTGGTGATTGTGCAGTGGCTGTCTACAGATCAATCGGTTCACCTGCACCGAGCCCCCTGTTCCCCTAAAAGATCCGCCCCGCACCTGGGACTGTGCGCCTGCCTTGAGCACGGTCTTCTCTAGCTCGTTTTTGCTGTTGAAGACCGCGATGTTGGCAGTGCCTGTGTTGAGCGGATAGGTGAGGGCTTGGTCACATGTGCTCGCTGCAGTGGCCACCGATACATGGTCATTCATGTTGATTCTTCGCCAGCGAACATCAGGGATTTACGGTAAGGACAGGGAAGTGACTGCTAAACACGTGCACTGCTTGGCAGTCCCATCTCAGGACCGCCCAGGCGCAGCGCCGCCATGCGCCTGGGTCTACAGGGGCCGGAGCAGCCGCAACGACAAACCCCTGCTCGCGGCCGCGGGCCCGCACCTATCAAAACCTGTGCGACCTCGCTGCCGTTGTGTACGTGCGGCTGGATGGCGGTGCATGGGCCCAGGACGTACTTCACAAAGAGCAGCTGCACGCCCTGGGCCGGTGCCACCTGCGCGCGCGAGTCGGATGGGTGAGTCTGCTGAGTGTTCCCGTATGTATCAGCTGGGTGGAGAAAGCGCTGCAGATGGGCGTCGGGCATCCCAACACCCGCTCAGGGACTTCAGCGTCCACTGCTTCGGCGAGCAGCACAGACGCGAATGCGCCCGCGTTGAGGCGAGCGGCAGGGCTGTGGGAATCCTTCCAAGGCACACAGGTCGGCATTGCGGTGAGCAAAGCAGTGTTGTGCTGCAGCGGCAATTCACGGGGTCGGGACCAGCCCAGCTGCCGCAACACGTGCGAACGATGGACACGATGTTCCACCCCAAATTGATCGGCGCTTTGCACATGTGCAGGTGCACAAAGAGAAGTTTCGATGGCCGCAGCAGCCCGTCGTTCACTGGTGGCGGCTTGCTCGCGGGCGCTTGGGCCCCACAAACGTTAACCGCCAGCCGCGCGGCGGGCGCGCACCTGGACGGACGAGCGCCCTGCGGGGGTGATGGCGGTGTAGGCAGACGCGGATGGGAGCTCCTTTTCCAGCGCAGCATGCAGCTCCTGCATCGTCTGCCGGAAGCCGGGGCGGCTGTTGGAATTCCATAGGCTTGCTGGCGGCGAAGGCGCCTCGGGCAGGGCCGGCTGGGGCTCGCCAGACCTGGTGAGGATGAGGAGGTGTGTGAGCGTGCGTGTGAGAGGGACAGTGTGTTTTTGTGTGTGTGTGTGTGTGTGTGTGCGCGTTGGTGCGTGGGTGAACGCGTGCATGAATGCGTGGACGACGCTTGCTTTGTGAGAGGGGACAAAGGTTGCGGATGAGAAGATTGCTGCCCGCAGACTGCGTACGTAGCTGTGCACAGCTAGGCTCATGCTGCTGTTGGTGCGACAAGCCGCAACGGGGGTGCCCCTTTCGTGGCAGCATTGCAGCGCGGCGCAGTACACTACATCCCATCACCATGCCAAACGCTGGTGAATTGATCACAAACTACGGCAACATCCCAGATAGCAGCACGCACTTGCAGCGCGCCAGGCAAGTTGCACTTGCTGCCAGGGGCGGCGTCGTGCTGGTGACCTGCGGATCAAAGGAGGAAAATGCAGGCAGGGCAGAGGGTATCGAGCCGCCCGAATGCGCACTTGCCTCGCAGCTTTCAGGGTGCAACCGCCCGGCCTGCAACGTGCCCGCAGCTGCGATTGACCCGCGGCTGCAGGCGTAGTGGAGGCGCGGAGCGTGTTTCGGCCAAGCTGGGCCTGGACACAGCTGGCGGGTGCAAGGAAAAAAACTGACACGACATTATGCACAAAGAAGGGCGCCCCTAATGACGGTGCAAGGGAAGCTTGACATGGTCTCATCAAAACATGCAATGGCCTGCCCCTCGTGACAGACCTTTGGGAGTGGGCCAGCTGTGAAGAATTGGAGAGCCTCTGGGGGGATCAGTGACGTGAACTGCAGGAGAAGCTGCGGGGAAGTTGACAATGGCACAGTGCGCAAGGGCGCACGGTGAGAGTCTCCTAAGCTGGACGGGGAGTGGGAGCCTGCGATCACAAACAGCTGCAAAGCCGGGCGCCTCTGACCGGGTAGCCAGATCAACGATCGCAAGCGTGCGGGGCCGCGCGGCCGGAAAAGCCACCTGAGTTGTGGTCAGAGCGTCAAAGGCGCCCTGGGAAGGGGGGGCAGAAGACAGGGCAAAAGGCAAAAGTGTGAAAGCGGGGTTGCATGGGTTGTCTGCAACACATCCTTGCAGCTCACACGCACGCATGCACAAACACGGACACACGCGCGTGTGCGCACACACACACACACACACACACACACACACACACACACACACACACACCGAAGAGCACCAGTTCAATGCATGCATACGCACAGGCAGCAGCTGGAGCGCCCTAACCGAGCCTCCGAACATCCTTGTACGACACCGCAGCCCCGCCGTGCATGCGCGGGGCGCACACCGCGGCAAACCCGGACAGCACCTTTCTCGGCCCCGCCCTGGGGGCCGCGGCGCACCAGGGCAATGACCTCATCATCGCAGCTGGGGTTGTAGATGAAGTGGGTCTTGCCTGTCGGAGCCTGGAGAGGATGCGATCAGGGGCAGCGGCGAGGTGTCAAAGGCTTCAGGGCGGGACACGCCAGCATCAAAGAGAGAGAGAGAGAGAGAGAGAGAGAGAGAGAGAGAGAGAGAGAGAGAGAGAGAGAGAGAGAGAGAGAGAGAGAG
>NW_014008364.1:0-3396 GCF_000611645.1 Monoraphidium neglectum | reverse complement strand
CGGGAACGCGGGGCGGGGGCGCGAGGAAGGCGGAGAGCTTCTCTAAATGATCCCTCACGGGCCGCACGCGCAGCAGGTCACGCGCAGTGGGGCGCTGCGCGGGGTCGGGCCGCAGCATGAGGGCGGCGAGAAGCTTCAGACTGGCGCCGCAGGAAGGCGGGAGGGCATAGGCGTTGCGCAGGATCTTGATGATCAGCTGCGACGGAATTTGAACAAACAACGGGGAACGGGTGTGAGGGAGGGTGACGCGTGCGCTTGTCGGTCAGTGGCGCGGCGGCTGCCTCGCCGCTGCCGGCCCTGCGCTCGTCGGCGGGGCCGTGGGCATGGCCTGAGCGGAGCCGGCGGCGCGCGTGGCGCAGACGAGAGCGGGTTGATCCGATGCGCTACAGGGTCCATTCACGGGATAGCACCTGCTCGTGGATCGCCGCGGGGCTATGCACGGCTGCGGCACGCAAGCAGGTGAGGCGACCAAACCCCCAGAGCGCCCTCAGCGCGTGCGGCCCGCGCACCTGCGGCAGCCCCCGCGCGTCAAAGGCGGGGCGCCGCGCCGCCATCTCGACCAGGGTGCAGCCGGCGCTCCAGACGTCGGCGGCGGTGGAGTAGGGGCGGCCCGCAATGACCTCGGGCGCAGTGTAGGCTGCAGAGAAAAGGGGTGCGCCGAGGGGGAGAGCGGACGGGCGCCGGTGGCCGCGAGCTTGTGCGTGCCATTGTACACGCGGTCTTAAACGTCGCATGGAGGGCGGCTTCGGACGCGCCCCGCTAGCTGCTGCACCGAGGGCGGACAGCTGCGGCCGGCTTGACGTCTCTTCGATTGAAGTGGTCGGCACACGCTGTGAAGCAAGGGCTGGACTCGCCGCCTGAGCGCGGCCTGGGCCCAGCTGCATCCCGGGTGTGTGTTGACCCGAGCCCCCAACCGCCCACAGCCCCCCCGTCAAGAACACGCACGTACACACACACACACACACACACACACACACACACACACGCACACACACACACACACGCACACAACCACCCACCCACCCACACACACACACACACACCGCCCCCACCTGGTGTGCCCATGCATGTCTCCGCCAGGGGGTTGGCGCTGTCCAGCAGCGTCGACACCCCCAGGTCCGCCAGCTTCAGGATGCGGTGGCCCCTGGAGGCCGTGCAGTGGCGGGGGTTTTCAGAGGGCAGGGTGATGCGGCTTCACGTCTGGAGAGAGGGGCCCGAAGGGATCCCTGGCTACCCAGCAGCGTGCTGGGTTTGTTCAAAGGTAGGTGGCTGTGCGGGTGCGACCCCAGAGCAAGATGGCGGAAATCGCGGCCCTTTCGAGGTGTATAAGCACCCAGGAAATTGAAGAGGCACTCTATCAATCAGCGCCTGAGGAAGCTTGCCAGAAGCTGCACGGTCGCGACCAGCAGCTCCGGGGTCAAAAAAGCGCACGTCGTGGCAAACCGGAGCGGCCTTGCGAAGAGACTGGCGGGCACCAGCTGCAGCCAGGTGCGGAACAGAAGCTTGGGGGTCAAAATGCAAACCCTTGGAACAGAACGCCCACCTCCATCCCCTTGCATTGCCCCACACACAGGCTGCCCGCTCGCGGCGATGGCCTTCGGGCGGCCCCACCATACCCGCAAAGCAGGATGTTCTCTGGTTTGATGTCCCTGTGGCACACGTGGATGCTGTGCAGCCGGTCCAGCGCCAGCAGCAGCTGCACAAACCAGCCCATAACGGTGTCCTCCGGGAACGGCTGCGGCGGCGCCTCCGCGTCGCCGGCGCCGGCACGCGACTGCAGCGAGTGACGGGGGCCCGGGCACGTGGCGGGTTCCGGCGGTTGACGGGCTGCCTAGTGCCAAGAAGCGAGGGCTCGCAGCATTTGCTTCAGCAACATATCACATCACATTAGATCAGATCAGGTGACAGTGGCGAGGCGTCACCTTGAGTATGGCGCCGAGGGTGCCGCCCTCGCACCGCTCCAGCAGCAGGCACAGCACCGGCGCCCGCCCCGCGCCGCCGCCGCCGCCGCCGGCGGCGGCACCCAACCCATCGCCGTCGCGGCCGGCGGACGCGGCGCCCGGGCCCGCGCCGTCCGGCGGCGGCGGGCGCCAGAACCAGCCGTGCAGCTGCAGAATGTTGGGGTGGCGCCCCGCGAGCGCCAGCAGCTCGATCTCGCGTGCCACCTGTTGGGTCGGTGATTTGAATTTCAGGTCAACACCAGGCCGAATGGCAGCTCACAAAAAGCTTGTGTTTACAGGTTGTGCTGTCGCGCCGTAGCGGCTGTCTGGCGGCAGCATTGCATGTGCACTGTAATCTCCCAGGCTCTCATGCCAACCACAGATGCCAAGCCGCCGTATACAGCTGCCAACTGCTCTGCCAATGAGCAGAGAAGTCGCAGAAACGTGGGCTGTACCATGTTTCCAACACATTGAGCACATGAAAGCCCTGCAGGGGCCTCAAAGCACTGCCCACCCACCTGCCCCAGATGCCCCGGCCCCGTCCTGTCAAGGCATTTCGCCACCAGCCGCCCCCCCGGCCGCGCCCGCCCCGCCGCCCCCCGCGCGCCGTCCTCGGCGGGCAGCAGCGCCGCCGCGTACACGGTCGCGTGCGCGCCCGCGCCCAGGCGGCGGCCGAGGGCGACGCGGGAGGCGTCCACCATCAGCGCCGCCAGCTCGGGCCGCGCAAGCGCCGCAAGCGCCGGCGGCGGCGCGCCCTCTGGCCCCGCCGCCCGCGACGCCCCCTCCAGCGTCTCCGCCATGCCCGCCTGACGCTCGGCTGCAATTTCAAATCTTCTCCTTATGAATCAATGCAATGCAAATCAACTCGATCCCAGCACATCCAGGTTCTCTCGATTGCTCATTATGCTTATAACGTGTTCCAGATCAATGCAGAGATCCCTGGCTGAAGGGCGAGGGGGTGCCCGCGCCTCCAGGCCTCACGGGTCCGCGCCGCTGCCCTCGCTCCGCCCCTCCTCCAGCTGCGCCTGCTCCCCAGGCTCCCCTGCCCCTGCGGCTGCCGGCGCCGCGGCGGGCGCCTTGAGGCTGGCCGCGGCGGCCTTGCGCATGAGGCGGAGGTTGCCGGCCTGCGTGTCCCTCACTGCCAGGCGCTGCAATTGGTCCCCTGATAATGGATTCAGCCGCAGGGGACGGCGGGGGGCGAGACGGGGAGCAATTCTGCATCACATGGCTGGCGGGATGATAAGGCGGTGAGGACGGCACGCCGATCACAGGCAGGGAGCGGCAGCTGGGCCGGCACAGCACACAGGGCACCCCGGGTTGCGATTGAGGGGCCGTGTTTGGGTGTTTCGGGAGGGGGGGGGAGTAAGGGGCGAGGGCTCACACTCGAAGTTCTCCTTGGCGTATGCGTCCCGAACCTCTATGATGCGCAGGGCTGGGTGGGGCAGAGGGATGAGAT
>NW_014008365.1:0-3398 GCF_000611645.1 Monoraphidium neglectum | reverse complement strand
GGGGGGGGGGGTGTTTGGGGGGGGGGCACCACACACCACCAGGATGTCGGTGGCTTTGGGTGAGGGCAGGATTGCTGGGGTTTGGCAGAAAGGGTATTGCTGAAGGGATGGAGGTGCTTGGCTCTCCTTTTTTGGGGGGGCGAGGGGAGTCCGGGAGCCTCGTGCACATCCAATGGAGCGCCCCAGACCCAGTCCCCGGCGCATCGCCCGCCGCGGGGCGCCGCCGCCCCGGCGTGACGCCTGGCGCCGGCCACCGCAGCCACCTGGCCGGCCGCCGGCGCCCTCGCGCCATCCCAATTGCAGCGCGTTCTTGATCACCACAACGCCCTAAACTTCTGCATACACACACATGTGCACATGTATATCCCCACATGACCTGACACACACGTAATCTCAATCTTTCGGATTCTCCTGGCGTCCCCTCGCGTCCCCAGGTGGAGAAGGCCGTTGAGCCCCCCAAGAAGAAGGAGGAGCGCCAGGTGGCGGCCGCGCTGCCCGTAGTGGGCGTCATCGCGGCCCTCGCGGCGGTGGGGGCTTACCTCTACAAGAAGAAGCCCTGGAAGGTGGGGGGACTCACGTGGGCGCGCGCGCGCATGTGTGTGTGTGTGTGTGTGTGTGTGTGTGTGAGAGGGCTTGTACGCACGCGCGCATGTGTGCCCTGTGCGAGTGAGGCAGAGTTTGCTAGGGTGCGAGCTCGTGGTTTGTGCGATGACTGGATTGGTGCCACGCGTCGACACATCCGTTTTTGTTGCACGTGCCGCAGCACCACTGATTACGCTGGCAGCCCTGTCTACAACCCCTCCTCACCCTCCCCAACCTGCCCCCCTGCCCTCTTGCCCCGCAGAAGGGCGACAGCGCCCCCGCCCCCACCGCCTAGACCAGCGGCCCACGCGGCGCGCGACGCCCCGTGCGGCGCCCGCGCGCAGCCGCGCGGCTCCGCGGCGCGGGGCTTGCGACAATGTAGCACCCCCCTCCGCACAGCGCCATCCGCCGATTGATGGCGCCGGCGTCCTGCGCGCATGCATCACTTACCTCACCCCCACACCTTGCATGACCCCCGCGCCCGGCGCAGCCGGCCGGCCGACGTTTGTTGTAACCCACGATTGACATGACCGACGTTTGACCCGGTCAACTCCGGTCAACTCGAGTAACGCGCATCGCGCTGTCCAGGCGTCCTCCAAACAGCCCGGCCTCCTCATGCCACCTCAAAGGCAGCGGGTTGGAGTTTGGCACAAGGGGCTCGGCTGCACAGACTGCCGGCTCGCCAGCTGTCAAGGCGGCACGTTTGATGGCAGCGGAAGCGTCGGGGTAGGGTTTTACATGTGCATGGAATTGTCTATGCAAGGCGGCGCGCACGTGCCGAGGTTGGACAAAAGGGAGGCTGCCGGCAGGGGGGCGGACAAGGGGAGGGGCAAAGGCGCCGCATCGAAATCAATGATGGTGGGGAGGGCGCCAAACTAAGGGCCCCATGCTGCGGCGAGGCTTGCGCCTGGTAAGGGGCGGCCTGCCTGAAGGGGAGGCCCGCCCAAGGCGGCGGGCGTGCGCGGGCCGGGAAGGGGGCTCAGGGGCGGGGCAGGGACAGCCGGGGCCAGGCTGAGGCGCGCGGCAGTGGGGCCTGTGCGCCGCTTATTCAGGAGGTGTGTGGCGTGCGGCGTGTGGCGAGGGGGCCGTGCCGCCCCCGCGCAGGGTTCAAGCCATGTAAAAGGGGCCCCGACAATCGGCAAATGGGGGCGGGGCGCCGGCGCCGGGCGAGTGCCTCCCGGGCTGCGGGCCCCTGGCGTCGCCAGAGGCTCGAGGGGCACAAAAACTGAGTATGGTGGGTGCAACAACAACATGCAGGGGCAGGGGGCCAGGGTTTAGGGTTTCAGTGTTGAGCACGAAACCCTAAACCCTGATCCCTACGATGCGCAGGGCCTGCCCGGCAGGGTATGGTACAACATAACAAAAAACAGGATGTCGAGTACAGGGCCGCGCACTGGGCGGCATGAGGGGTGCACAGGGGAGCGCCGGCCGCGGCAGCGGCGCCGGTTGAGGCTGGAGGCCGAGGGGGCTGGGGGCGTGCCGGGGGGCGAGGGCGCGTCGCGGGTTAGACGGGTTTGAGGGCGGGGGGCCCCCAATGCAGCGGCCGCTGCGGGCGGGCGGTGCGAGGCACGTTGCGCCCGGATGTGGGAGGGCCGAGGGGGAGGGGTTGCCATCGTTGTGTTGCGGCTGCGGGGCTGTGGCTTGGGGGTGTGAGACGACCAGAGACAAGCACCACTGTGAGCCTGTTCAGGCCAGGTGTCTCCAGTTCGCTCGGCCGCGAAGCCGCATTGAGACAAGGGAGCGGCGTGCAGCGCAGTCCGCCCAATAGCCGGCCGAGAGAGGGGCGCGGCCCCAACAACAAGGGGGCCGTACGCGCCGCCGGGGCCGCGCCCGGCCGTGCGTTGCACCGCCCAAAAGGCGCGGAAGCGGCGCGCGCGGATGGGTTCCGCCGGAAAGGGGCGCTGCCAACGGGACCGGCTTGCTTCACGATACAGCATGCGTGCGATAAACAGCGCTCTGCACGGGGCCGCGACGCGGGCCCGTGCTCTGAAATCGATTAAATTGTGTGCGTGTGTTTGGGGGGGGTCGACGCAGTGGCAGCGTTGGTGGCGCGCATGCGGGCGGCTCATTTGATTGGGCGCAGCCATTGCTTTTGCCCTGCACCCTGCGCCCTGCGCCATGGGACTGAGGTTTGACCGGGAACAGTCAACGGCGCGCCGCAGCCGCGGTTGCACGGGAAGCGGGCCCCACGGTAGCGGCGCGCTCCCCTGCGTGCGCCCGGCGGGCGCGGCCACCGCCTGCATTGGACGGGGCAAAAAGTTGCAGGCGGGGTTGCCGTGCCGCCTGGAAGCGGCGCACGCAAACGTTTTGAGCCCTGCCGCATCTGGCTGCGCTGCGCTCCAACAGCGGGGCCAACTCCGGGCGCCCTGCGCCGCGCCGTGAGCCCAAGGCGCGCGGCCGTGGGTGGGGCGGCGGGGCTGCGGCGGCCGTGGCCCCGACCCCGCGCGTCGACCGCGCAAAGCGGCCAAAGCGCAGCGGCGTTGGCCGCCTCAATGCCGCATCGCCTCGCCCCCGCAGTGGCGGGCGGCGGGACAGAGGGGCACAGCGGCCAGATGACATCACAATGACATCACCCAGCCACCACTCACAGCCACCGCAGCCGCCCCGAGTCCGTGAGCTCGCGCCACAGCCGCTGCGGCGGTGTGCCCGCCACGTCAGCAACCGCCGCCTGGGTCACCAGCCCCCACACGCCGCCCCTGAGCTCGCCTTCCAGCTGGCCGGACGCCCAGGCACAGGCGCCGTTGTACACGCGCACCACCTCCTGCTGCGGCTGCTGCTGCTGCTGCTGCTGCTGCTGCTGCTGCTGCCGTTGGTGC
>NW_014008366.1:2799-4558 GCF_000611645.1 Monoraphidium neglectum | reverse complement strand
GGGAAATAGTAGACCGGTTTCGTCAAACGCAAGATTGGCGGGTACCCTGCTCCCCTCCTTCAAACTGTCCCTCAGGGACAGCACCAACGGGTCGGAGCGGTAGCCGTCGCGGATTTGGGCCATGATGTCAGGAGCAGAAACTGAGGTGATGACGCAGAGACGGGAGAGAGCATCGGCGACGACGTTGCTTTTGCCGGGAGTGTAACGGACGGTAAAATCAAACTCTTGCAGAAGGTGTAGCCAGCCAGCTTGGCGCTTGGACAGTTGGGGCTGGGTAGACAGGTAACGCAGACTGTGATGATCAGTGACAACTTCAAATTGGCGCCCTTCGAGGTAGTGGCGCCAGCGTTTCAGAGAGTCGACGATGGCCAGAAGTTCCTGCTCATGAGTGGGATAGTTGCGCTCAGCAGGAGTGAGCTTGCGAGACTCGAAGGCGACAGGGTGGTAGACACGACCGTTGTCTGTAGACTGAGCAAGTTCAGCACCGATGGCTTGCCCGCTGGCGTCAGTGGTGACGCGGGTGAGCACGCCAGTGGAGCTGTCGTTGAACGGTTGCAGCACAGGCGGCGACGTGATGGCCTGTTTCAGAGCTTGAAAGGATGCCTCAGCTTCAGGGGACCAGGAGAACTTGGACAGAGAGCCCGTGAGGGCTGTGATTGGGGCAGCAATTTGCGAGAAACCTTTGATGAACTTGCGGTAGTAGGATGCCAGACCGTGGAAAGATCGAACTTCAGTTGTAGAACGCGGGGTAGGCCAGTTGACAATGGCCTGGACCTTCTTGGGATCAGGACGGATGCCAGTAGACGTGACGATGAAACCGAGAAACTCAACAGAGTCCAGGAAAAAGGAGCACTTGGACAACTTGGCGTAGAGCTTGTGTTTTTGCAGGAGGCTGAGAACTTCACGCAGATGTGACTCATGTTCTTCTTCGGACTTGGAGTAGATCAGGATGTCATCGAGAAATATCACAACGCACTTGTCGAGAAGTGGCCGGAAAATATCGTTCATGAGACGCATAAATGTAGGCGGGGCATTGGTGAGACCAAAAGGTAGCACATTGAACTCGTAGTGACCGTAGCGGGTGCGGAACGCGTTTTGTGAGTGTCACTGTCCATGACACGGAGCTGATGGTAGCCAGACATGAGGTCCAATTTGGAGAAGACTTTGGCACCAGTGAGTTGATCAAGTAGCTCGTCAATACGCGGCAGCGGATACTTGTTCTTGACGGTGAGCTTGTTGAGTAGTCTGTAGTCGATGACCATGCGGCGGGAGCCATCTTTCTTCTTGACAAAGAGGATGGGAGCGCCAAAGGGAGATGTACTGGGCACAATGAAGCCTTTGGACAACAACTCGTCCAGGGTTTGCTTGAGCTCAGCCAACTCTTCTGAAGACAGCCGGTAGGTAGGGCGGCTGGGTGGTTCATGGCCAGGCTCAAGCTCAATCTCGAAATCGACGGCGCGGTTGGGCGGTAGTTCGGCAGGTAATTGGTCTGGGAAGACTTCCTTGAACTGCAGGAGTAGCCGGGTAGCACGAGGGTTGGTAGTCGCAGCGGGCGGCGTGGCAAGAGACGGAGCAGACTGAATATTGATAAGGTAGACTTGATCAGAAGATTCGCTTGAACGGCGGAACTGAACGGCGGAGATGATGTCAACAGGAGTACCAGAAATTGGCTGAATTGTGTGGCACTGGTTGTCGTAGACCGACCGGACGGTGACAGTAGCTTCTCTCCAGTTGATGCTGGGAGAGTGTCTGAGGAGCT
>NW_014008366.1:1712-2219 GCF_000611645.1 Monoraphidium neglectum | reverse complement strand
TGATGGACTGGAGATCTGAAAGGCGCTTAGCGGCGCTGCGGAGGGCGCTGGTTGTTGCGGCGCTTGAGGGGGCAGTCAGACGCCACGTGGCCGGTGCCACGGCAGTAGAAGCAGCCGTTGGACTCGATCAGGCGCTGGCGCTCGTCGGGCGTGAGACGCGGGAAGCGGCGCGGCCCGGCGACGGCCTGAGCGTAAGTGCGGCGCGGCTGGAACTGCTGCTGCGGGCGGCGAGGGATGCTGCCGATGTCCATGGGCCTGGGACCAGAGCGAGGCGCGGAGCTGCTGCCGAGGTAGCTGCCATGGCGGCGGCTGGAGTACAGGATCTCGTCGGTGCGCTCGGCGACCTCGATGACGGCGTCGAGGGTGTTGACGCGGGAGAGGGCGACCTGGACGCGGATGTCCTTCTTGATGCCGCGGTAGTACCTATCAACCTTCTCGTTCTCTGCCATGTCGGGGATGTTGGTCAGGTACCGCTTGAAGGTGTCAGTGTAACTCTTGACAGACCCA
>NW_014008366.1:0-1133 GCF_000611645.1 Monoraphidium neglectum | reverse complement strand
GGCCTCAGACTTGGTGCCCTCGAACGTAGTCGGCTTGGGGGCCTTGAGGGAGGAAGGGGCAGAGGGGTTAAGCTGCTGCTGGCTGAAGGCCTGCTGCAGGGCACCCACACTTGCCTCCAAACCCTGGTGGCGCTGCAGCAGGTCCATCACAAGCTGCTGCTGGTGTTGGGCAGCGGCGGCGGCTTGCTGCGCTGCTGCGTGAGCTGCGGCTGCCTGCTGCTCAGCAACGGACGGCTGCTGCATGTTGGGATCAGGATCCATGATGAGGTTTACAGGGAAAAGGGAAAAGGTTGAGCACAGAAGTCAAAAGGTTGAACACAGAAGCCAAAAGGTAGATCGTGAACAACTAGCGAGAGGTAGAGCGCTTGTTGCCGAGAACCTCGGAGGAGACCTGGAGCGGCGGCGAAGGTCAGATGTCACACGGTTGCCGAGTCTGAAGCGCGGCGGCGGAGACCTCGAACGGCTGCGGCGGTCGCGGTGGCGCGACGGCAGCGGCGGCGACCTTGAGCGGGAGCGAGAGCGCTGTGGCGCGACGACGAAAGGTGGAGTGGGGATGCGCTGACGAGTAGTCTGCTGCTGCGGGGGAGCCGGTGGCGGAGCAGCTGTGGCGGCCTGAGAACGCTGGATGAGGTCGTGGGACCACCGGCAGTAGCAGTCTTCACGCCGGTGGAGGGTGGTGCTCAACTCCCGGCGCTCAGCAGCGGAGAGGCAGCGGATCCACCACTGGTGGCGCCAGAATACGGTGCCGGGAGCGAGGTAGTCACTGTAGCGATAGCTTGCTCGGAGGTAGGCGTCGTCCTGCTCAGTGAAGAAGTCCTGCGGCGAGATGTGAGGAAGGGGCCAGGGATAAATTGTCCTTTGGACTGCGGCGTACTCGTCGCTGAGCCAGTAGATGTCGTCTGCAGCCAGGATGACTCGTAGGCGGGTGATCAGGCCGAGTTGGAGGTCACAGGCGTTCAGGGACGATCAACAGGCCGGGTGGACGAGCGAAGCCAGTAGCCGTGGGTGGTCGGACGGGCCAGCTGGACGCGGTCGAACCCGGAGAAGGATTTGATGCGCACAGTGGTCACCGTAGACGATGTGTCGTTGTTGGATTAAGGATTAAGGATTAAAATTGTTAGACGATCCCGCAG
>NW_014008367.1:0-3399 GCF_000611645.1 Monoraphidium neglectum | reverse complement strand
CCGTCCCAGGGCGCGGGGGCGGCGGTGGGCGGGACAGACGCGGGGTCGACCCACCACACCTCGTCCACCAGCACCTTGAGCCCGGCCGCGGCCGCGCCGCGGCCGCTGGCCCTGTGTGCCAAGCGACCGGTGACCACCAATATGTCCCCCACCCGTGCCGCCCGCAGGTCCGCCGCGTCGCCGCCGCGCGCCTCGACTTCAAAGGCCGCGCCCCGCGGCGCGCGCGGCGGCGCGGCCGCGTCGGTGAACGTGGACAGCACGAGGCGCGTGACCGTGCCGGCACCAGCGCCGGCGCCGGCGGGCGGCGGCGCGCGGCCGGCGGGGGGCGGCGCGGCCGTCACTAGTGACGCCACGACGACGCCGGTGAGCGTCACAGTGTTGAGCATTTCCCAGTCGTACGGCACCAGGGGGCGGCCGGGGGCGTGCTGGGCAGGGTTTGCGAGGGGGGCGGCGTGCGCGGCGCGCCCTTCGGGCACCAAGGCGCCCGGCTGCTGCAGGCCGGCGCTCCCGCTGCCTGGGGCGACCGGCCACGGCTGCTGCGGCTGTGGCGGCTGCTGATAGGAGGGTTGCTGCTGCCACGCATACTGCTGCGGCGGCGGCGGTTGCTGCTGGTTCAAAGACTGCTCCTGCTGTCGCTGCTCTGACGGCGGGGGCGGCTGCAGCTGCGGCTGCTGCTGGTGCTGCTGCTGCTGAGGCTGCCAATATGGCTGCTGCTGCTGCTGCTGCTGCTGCTGCTGCTGCTGCTGCTGCTGCTGATGCGGGAGCGGTAATGGCTGCTGCCGCTGCGGCTGGGCCTGCTGCTGAGCCTCCGGCGTTGGCGCCCGCAGCGGCTGCGAACCGTCGCCATCGGGCGGCGCCTGCCACGGCTGCCCGGACAGGGCGCGCACCCCGCCCTGGAAGAGGCCTGTCACGAGGCGTGTGTCACACATATTTTTGTGTGAGTGTGTGTATTTATGTGGTTGTCCGAGGTGACCCTGGCCCTGCCGTGCGGCTGCATCCCCACGGCTGCTATCGGCCTTGGCGAGACCCGCATGGGCGCCACCTGCAAGGGCCAGAGGCACTGCGCAACAATCCAGTCGGGCTCGCCCCTACCTGTACGGCCTGCTGCTGCGCCCGTGCTGCCCTGATGCAACGCACACAAGACTGCAGTGGGACTTCCATTGGCGGGGGGGAACGCGGAGGCGGCGCGAGCGGCGCCGACAGCTCCCCCGCATGCGGACGCGGCCGGCAGCGCGCCCGCTGTCACCCCCTTCAGCCATGTGAAGCCCCCTGTGACCCGCGACATCGACCAGGATCGTGCCAAAATCTTTCCGTACGCAGCAAACGACACGGCCTGAGCACTGATCATCGTCACCCGCTGATGTGTGATCTTTCGAGGCGGGCAGCTTCAGCCATTCCTTACGAAACGGTGGGGCGCGCACAACAAATCCCACATTCGATTGCCTGGATTGCACGCAACGTTCAACTAAACTTACCTCATTCACACCCAGCACATTTCACAATGGCTCGCATTGGAAAGAAGGCGCCAGCCTTCAAGGGCCAGGCGGTGCTGCCGAGCGGCGAGATCGCTGAGATTTCCCTGGATGACTACTTGAACAAGGGGGTAAGTCCCAGGGGCCACAGCCGCGTGAGAACGCAGGATGGTGAGGTGACGATCTTGGCACTGCCCACATCCAATTCCCTGCCTGACGCTCGCTTTCGCCCTTACATCTCACCAAACCAATCCGCAGAAGTACATCGTCCTGTTCTTCTACCCGCTGGTGAGCAGGGTGCCGTGTATGGCGGTGGTGGGGTCACCTGCACGCTGCACCCTCATCATGAGAAGCCTCTGGAGTTGACCTTGTGCAGCCATCCTGAGCTGACACACCTGTGATTGCTGTCTGGCAATGCATGTATTATAATGGGGTTATACACCCGCGATGACGATGCGATGGTGCATGCGGAGCCGCCGCTCGCACTGGGGCAGGCGGTTGTGCCGTTGTGTGGCGGCTGTTCAGCGTGGGCACCTGGCCATGCGCGTCTGTCGTCACCCTCACCCGCGTTTCCTGCCGACCCTCATTGCGACCCCAGGACTTCACTTTTGTCTGGTGAGCGCAGCGGCTCTA
This sequence comes from Monoraphidium neglectum, assembly GCF_000611645.1. NCBI lineage: Eukaryota > Viridiplantae > Chlorophyta > Chlorophyceae > Sphaeropleales > Selenastraceae > Monoraphidium > Monoraphidium neglectum. The sequence goes on along the minus strand of NW_014008367.1, from coordinate 1,294 downwards.
GGACAGGATGCATGGGGCCTGTGCAGCCTGGGCAGCACACCCGAAATTCAGGCGCCCTAGGAGCAGGCATAATACTGCATGCCGGGGCGCGGTTGCCATGCTGCAGCAGGCTTGCAGCCCGTGGCACCCTGCCAGCCGCCCAACATGGCGCATGGCCCACCAGCTGGGAGAGGGCGTCTGCGGCGGTGGCGCTGCACACAGCATTGCTAGCCTGAACAACTCCGGGCCACGTAGCAAGTTGTACCCAGTCGTTCGCGCCGCCGCCCCCAACCCTTGCAGCCCCACAGAGATCGTGGCTTTCAGTGACCGCATCAAGGAGTTTGAGGAGATCAACACCACGGTGAGGGCAAGAAAAGTGTCGTCACTTACTTTATGTGACACTGTCTCCGTGCAAGGTGGTGTGTGCATTCTTGCTTGGCTGCGTACGTGCATGAGTGCTCGCATGCGCATGCAACGTACATGTGCGTCGAGGGGTGTGTCTGAGCAAAGTTCTGCAAAGGAGAGACTGTGCGCATTGACAGGCCTCTGAGCGCACGCGGGTGGGCGGGCGTGTTTGCGGTGAGCGTGCGGACGAGGCAAGAGTCAGGGACTGTGCGACAGGAGACTGTGCGACAGGAGACATGGCAAGAGGGCAGACAGGCAGCTGCCGGCTCGCCAACAGCGTGGAAGGGGGTTGGCGCGCTGCTGGGTCCTATGCATCGCCCTAGGAAGTTCTCACTTGCCCCGCAACGACCCCCAAACGCCCGCCGCCAGGTCATCGGCGCCAGCGTCGACAGCCACTTCAGCCACCTGGCGTGGGTCAACACCCCGCGCAAGGCGGGCGGCCTCGGCGGCATCAGCTACCCGCTGCTGGCAGATCTGACTAAGCAGATCTCCAAGGATTACGAGGTCCTCATAGAGGACGGCCCCGACGCGGGGGTGGCGCTGCGGTGAGCCGCTCCGCCTGGGTGGGGTGAAGCAGGTTGCGGGGCAGACGAGCGGGGGCTTGACCCTGCAGAGAGGGCCCGTGTGCATCGCAGCAGGTTTCGAGTCCTGATGGGGGCCAACCCGGATTGCAAGGATGCGCCCTGGGCGTGTGGGGCCAGTCGGGCCTGGCGGCGCGCCCGCTGTTGGCCCGGCAGGGGCGCGAGGATAGGGTTGCGTGCGCTGTGGGGGCCACTCGCACCAGGGGGTGGAATGGGGAAGGCCCCCGCGGGGCTGTCGCTGTTGCGGCTGCCGACCCAACCCCGTCCTCCCATTCAAGCACCCCACCCCCCTGCTCGACCCCACTCGCCGGCCCCACCCTCCACACACC
>NW_014008368.1:0-3400 GCF_000611645.1 Monoraphidium neglectum | reverse complement strand
CTCCTGGAAGCTCCGCTGCCCCCACCACTGCCCCTGCCCCCCCTCTCTCCAGGACGTGCTCCGTGTACGCGCCCACGGAGTGGGCGGACAAGGACGCCGACCGCAAGCCCATGGGCATCCCCGGCCTGGGCATCAAGGGCCTCGGACCCTACTACGAGTACTGAGCAGCTGCCCCGCAGCTGCCCCGGCCCCCGCCCCGGAGCGCCGCCCCGCAGCTCCTACTGAGCCGCCGCCGGGGCGGCGCGCGCCGCGGCGCGCTGTGGCGGCCTTGATCTGAGGGCCCGCGGCCGCGCTGGCAGCGCGGGCGCGGGGCGCGGGGCGCGAGGGTGGTCCGCCGCGCGCCGCGCGCGTATGCGGGCACGAGGGTGCCTTTATTTTGCGCGTGCGCACCCAACCGGGCGTGGCACACTGTTTTGGTTTGTACCTGCCGGGTCGTCCGCACGTGCTCCTTAGTGGCAGTTTGCGGATGCGTCGACATGGGCGCCCGGCGGGGGCTGCCATCCGTCAACCCTTTTGAGTTTTGTGGCCTGAGATGCCACCAGACGGCGCCACCCAGGGTCCGGCGGCGCAAGGGGGGATGCGCACCGGCCCAGCCACCGCCAGGCGGATTTCAAGGCTTCGGCATGGGGATTGGTGTTGGTGCAGGGGTCGAATGTCGCATGCGGCCCGGCAGGCCGGCTGTCGCGCAGTGCCCGCAGGTGCTACAGCGCCGCGCCGATGTCTCTGGTCGCTGCTGGCTCGCCGTCGCCCGCGGTCGCGTGTTGTCGACCGCGGTGGCGTGTTGTCGACGCGCCGGCCAACACACTCTGCGTTCGCCCGCAGAGCCCTGACGCGGCGGCAGGGCGGCAGGGCGGGCCCCCCTTTTCTTTGGGCGCTTGCTGAGGGTGTGAATGAGCCGCGCGTGCGCCCTGCGCCCCCTGCACGGGGGCCTCGCTGCGCCTGGCGCGGACCCGCGCTCATTGCGAGAGCCACACAAGTTTTTGCCCAGCGTTTAGAAGGCTTTACGCAGCCGCCCGGCCGGCGCCACCGCCGTTCCGAGCGCAGACAACTTCCTTTGCAGCGCCGCCACAGGTGCGAGCGCCTCTGAGAGGCTCGAATCGGCGGGGTGCCAGGGCGCGTTTTTTAGAGCGCGGCCGGCTGAGTTGTAATCATTTTCTCTCGTCGGCGCAGCCAGGGGGGGGTGGCTGCTGGTGAGGAGGGCTGGGTGAGGAAGCTCATGGGACTCCAGGGTTGGAGGGAGTTAGAAGCTGCAGTGGTGCCTGGCCGCGGTAGGAATCATGAGGTTTTGATTGGGCCCGGGGTGCAGTCATGTGGGCGAGTCGTCGTGGCAGCACACGGTAGTTAGTGCTTTGCAACTGTTGCTTGGTATTGAAGGTCGCTGGGGGAGCAGGTGCCAGCCCCCCCGCCGCGCGCACCCGCCCTCCCCCTGCCCTCATGGCCCCTCTGGACACCCCGAGCGCCCGGCGCCCTCGCCCCCACGCACGCTCGGCATGTCGCACAACACATGCAACAGCCAAAAGCCAAGGTTCCCCCCTTCCCAAGGGAACTTCGCGCTGACTGCCGCTTTCTACAATCGGTCTGCCGTACTTGTCGACTGCCATGGCAGCCGTCCGCTCCCAACACCGCCTGACGAGATGACACGTGTCTCTGCTAGCACCAGCAACAGCATTCATGCTCGAGTGTCACAGAGTGTAGGCCCGGACGGGCTGTCTAAGCTCCGCTGGCGATGCAAGCACCAGGCCTGGCAACTTTTGTAGTACGGTAGCTGCTCGCCACATCCCAGGCCAGGACCACAAGGTTGACACACATGTTTACAATAAGGCGACGCAGGCGGTCGCCAGGTACCAAGTACATCGGTGAGCAAGGTTTGAAACTCGTGATATGGCCAGCGAAGTAGAGTTTGAACATGAACAGGAGGGGGTCACGCAGGGGCCGAGCTGACAACCTGCCCAGCAGGTGGTTTCCACACTGCAGCGATTACCTTCTCCTGGGCATACTTGATTGCTTTCAAGTGTTCGATAGTGATACTATCCTGTGCGCACCTGTTCGTTCTGAGTGGCTCCCGCGGTGGTAATCTTTCAGCACGAATGGCCTCGACACACTTGGCAGTGTGAAACACCGCTGAAACAGGATGCGGTTGCGCAAACGAAATAGCAGCCTCTTGCTCATCCTGCTCGCGTGTGCAGGCGCCCAGGTGCGGGGGAGTGCGCAGCTGCGGCCCGCTGCAGGTCGTTGCGGCGGTCGCGCCGCGGTGGGAGTCTCAGTTCCAGCCACGGTCGCCAGCCACGCCCCAAGTTACACCTGGCGCATGCGAACGAGCGGTCCCCTGAAGCCATAGTATGAGAGCATGAGTTTGATGCAGTGTCCCCGGCGACAGCTGAGCCGTGCGCGCTACGCACGCAGGCTTTCGCGCCCGCCGCCCTCGATGACCTGAGCACACCCGACGGCGGCGCCGCCGCAGTGGCAGGCGCCGCGGCGGCAGGCGCCGCAGCCGAGGGCGCCGCCGTAAAGGGCGCCGCCGGCGTCCTGATAGGCTCCGGCGAGGCCGGCTGCCCCGGCTGCGGCATCTTTATCTGCTACAATTGGCGCGGCGCGCTTCCGCCCAACGCGTCGGCGCTCGCGCGCCCCGCGCTCGCCGCGCCGGCACCTATCCGCAAGGCGCGGCCGCCCACGTACACGCCCTCCGCAAAGGAAGTCATAGCGTGGGCAGCGGAGCAGTTCGGCATCAGCACAAAGTACCTGCGAGTCGCCCGAAAAATGCAGCCCGCAGACTTCAAAGAGTCAGTCACCGGGCCTGACGGGAAAGTGACGTCACTGCGGCACGTGAGGCTGGAGCAGGTGCAGCCGTCGACCGGCAGGCGGGGCGCGGCCGCGATACCCGTGGAGTACAGCCAAATTTCGGTGCACCTGCAGGGCAACATTGCCTACGCCGTCACAGGTCGGACGCTGGGGGCGCAGGGGCGGCCGGGGGCGCGGGGCTGCGGCTGCGGGGAGCGGCGCGGTGCAGAGTCGGTGCCGGCGCCGGCAGGAGGTGCCGCTTTTTTGCCCCCTTGAGGCTCGACGGGCGTGGCTCAAGAGGATATTGTGCACTGCAGCATGGTTAGGCACTGCGGCTTTGGCGGCCCAAAGTGGGCCGTGTGGCGCCTCCTCTGCTGCTGTGAAGCCGCGTGTACCCCCCGCGTCACCTTTCCCCTCCACCGCGCTCGACGCGCGCCGCCGCCCGCGCGCCCGCCGGCACACCCCGACCGCCGACGCGTCGCCCCACGCCGCTCCCGCAGGCGCCTACGTGCCCAGCCTCCTCAGGCGCGCCGAGCAGGCCGCGCCCTTTGTCAGCTTGACGCGCGCGCAGGCCGCCGCCGCCGGCGCCGCGCTCGCGTCCGCGCCCGACGCGGCCCCGGAC
>NW_014008369.1:0-3401 GCF_000611645.1 Monoraphidium neglectum | reverse complement strand
GGTGGGGTGCATGCGGTACGCACCATGTGTGCATGCCATACAAGGTCGATATCGTAGGGCGGCACGATGAACAGCCCCGGGTCGCGCACCTGGCGAGGGTGCGTGGGCGGAGGGGAGCGAGGCGCGGAGGGTCGCCGTTGCGCGCAGGCAGGCAATGCAAGGCGCGGCGCGGGGCAACGACACAAAGGTGACGTCGAGAGGGCGGCCGGCCAGGAGAGGAGCAAGATTGGGGCTCAGCTGGCGGCCCCGTCCACCACATGCGCGCCGCAGCGCTGCAGCCGCTGCCCCGGCGGCTGCGCGCCTTGAGGCTGAAGAAGCAGGCGTAGCGCTCTACGGCGGCCGCCAGAAAGGCGAGCTTCTTGTAGTGGGGTAGAGCCACCTGTGCGCGGTCGCGTGCGTCGGTTGGCAGCACCCTCCACCATCCAAGGGTTTGGTGATTGACGGACAACTGCCGACGGTGCGCATGTGCTGGTGAAGGGGCGCGCGCAACACCTGGCGGGCCGGCTCGCCTGGCCGGCCCCAAGCGAGAGACGGGGCCAGTCAAGGGGAGGGAGTGGGGCGGGGCGTGGCGGGCACACCTACCTGGAAAAAGAAGTCGGCCTGGCGGGCCGCCGCCGACACGAGGTCGTACGACAGCCGGCTATCCTTGGGACACGCTGCAGCCACCGCGGCCGCCAGGCGACCCTTGACAGCAGAGGCCCCGGCGGCTGCCGTCGCCGCCGCCGCGGTGCTGCACGCGCTGTCCCCGCGCTCCTCCAGCGGCAGGCGCGCCGCGCCGCCATCTATTCCCGCTGCACAAGGCTGTTTGCCTATATTCGAAGACAGGTCCTCACACGCCGCTGGCGCCGGCCAGTCAAATGGGACGTCTGGAAACTCGGCTGCCCACAGCTTTGCAGTGCGGCGGAGCGCACAAGTGCTGCGGTCTGTGGGGCACAGGCGGGGCCAGGGGGCGCAGCCGACAACAGCCCAGAAGTCCTGTGGTGGCGTTGGGACCGGGCAGGGATAGAGGGAGGGGCGAGGCGTTGGGGTAGGGATACAGGGTCTGTACGTTGGGCGGCCTGCGGTTGCCAGCAGCTTTGACTGCGGCTGCAGGCACAGCTTTTTTGTGTTGCTGTGGTCAGAAAGGGGAGCGGCAGGGGCGCAAAGGGCCGTGCGAAGAGGAGCGTCACAGACTCAAGGCTGCCCTGCACAGCAGCCGCTGGTGCGCAGCGGGCGGCGGGCCAGCAGCCAGGGCATTGATAAACTTAGGGCGCGGCGCCTAGCTCACACACCCACCTTTGCATAGTGCGTCGGCGCCAGTGTGTGCACGAGCCACACCCACGCGACGTCCAGCGGCGCCGCGAGCCTGCCCAGGTGGCGCCTCTCGCGCCCGTGCCTCTCCAGCAGCGGCAGCCAGCAGCGCTCGTAGCGCTCCGCGGCGGCGGCGGCGACGGGGGCCGTGTAGAGTGCAGGGCAGTCATCCACCTGTACGCAGATGCGCGAAGAGGAGGGCCAAATTGAGGCATGTGCTGCAATCATGCCACGTGTGTTGGTGGCGGCGGTGGGGTTGGAGTGCATGGCGGCAGGTGCGTGGAGCTGCAGACAGGGAGAAACTGGGGACCGCAGAACGGTTGTGCTGTCGGCAGGCCGCATGGTATGAAAGGCCCTTGGTGCCTCACGCAAACCAAGCCCACCTCCCTCAGGAACTTGACCAGCTGCCTTGCATCCCCCGCCAGCCGCGGCGGCAGGGGCTGCATGGCGAGCGATGCCTGCTGAGCGCCTGCGCGCATGCGGCAATCGACAGAGGTGGGGACACGCATGGGGTGGCACAGCAGCGGGTGCAGAAGCATCTGAGTGAAAATTATCTCGATTCCGGCCGACGGCGCGGAAAAGGCGCATAAAGCAAGCCAGCAGATCGATTCCCTCGGTCGAGACCCACCGCCTGGCGACACGCGCGCAGCAGGCTAACCGGTGAGATGTTTCCTGTTGCTTTGAGCTCGTGGTGTTCTGCTGAGCCGAGGGTGGCCACGTAATATGTGGTGTGCCGGTGACAAAAGGAAATTTCCCTCGCTGCCCAGCAAGTGCGATTGTCAAAACCACAAGTTATGTTTTCAAAACTCCTTGAACACCGACTGCCAAAATTCCCAGTGATTCGAGGTTGCCTTTGCGGGGCCGGTGCACCATGGATCCATGGAGGTGCCAGCATCTTCACCTCACCAAGAGCACTGAGTTTTGTTCCAAGCTTCCAACCCGCCGCGGGTGGAGTGAGGGGAAATTAAAACGTGCACGTGTACACCACGGTGGTTGACCATTCACCTTTGGAATGTCTACTAGCGAGCCGCAGCTTACAATGGAGATGTCACAGTCGTCATTTGTCACTGCTACTACGGGTATGTCACCGCCCTCGCTTACTGTAGTACCAGTTCAACGCAGAATCCTCCCTTCTAGTTTGCAACCATCTAACTCTTCTGCACATAGAAATTGATTACCCTGCGCTGCGCCATCTCACTGTAAGAGCCCGGCAGGCTCGAGCGGTGCTATGGACGTCCGCTCAAGCTGCGCGGGCCACGTCAGCCAGCCGCACCGAGTGTGTTACATATCATCCAGCGTGCGCGTCACCACAAGCCCACGGCTTGTGGGCGTAACCATGCTATCACAGATTCGGGCATCTCAGCGGCCGCAGAGCAAACGCCCAACGCCTGATGCCTGCTGCAGCAGGAACCAAAAAGCAAGTGTTGTACAGCCAGCCACCCGAGTGCCCCACATAGCGCAACCTTGAAATAAACCCCCTGTGCATAAATATTCCCGGCAGCAGCTAGGTGGCCGCGTCGTCGTTTGCACCAGCCGCCTCCGCCATATCAGAGTCCCCTTTGTCTGAGAGGCGCACCTCCTGCTGCTGCTGCTGCTGCTGCTGCCGCTCCTCCTGCTGCTGCTGCTGCTGCTGCTGCTGCTGCTCTGTCAGCTGCTCTGTTTGGTGCTCCACTTGCTGTTGCTCCTCCTGCCGCTCCGCCTCCGCCTGCCCCTCATCAACACTCGGTTGCTCGACGATCGGCCCCATCGGGGGCACCACCAGCGGCGGCACGCACAACGCCGCCAGCTGCCCTAAGCCGCCCTCGTCTGCGGCACCCCCTGCCACTGCCCCCGCGGGCCACCCGTTGGCGTGGCCCGCCGCCCCGCCGCCGCCGCTGCTGCCGTCCGCGGCGGCCAGCGGCACGGCGCCCCCGTTGGCAATAAGCTGCGCTTGCAGCGCCAGCAATACCGCCGGGTCGAGCGCGCCAGGCACTCCTCCCGCTGCCGCCGCCGCCGCCGCTGGCGCAGCCGAAAGCGCCGCTGCCGGGTCAGAGGCGACATGCCCGGCGCTTGTGGCTACGCCAGACACACCCAGCCCCGGCAGCACATGCACCCCAAGCTGCGCTGACAGC
>NW_014008370.1:0-3399 GCF_000611645.1 Monoraphidium neglectum | reverse complement strand
GTCCAACACGCGCAGCGGCCTGCTGGCTGTGCCCTGGTGCCGCGTGGTGCTGGACGAGGGGCACACCATCAAGAACCCCGCCACACGCCAGGCGCAGGTGCGGACGGCACGACCCCGCGCAACTGGGCAGGGCGAGGGGGCGGGCTGAGGCAAGGGGCGGGCTTCAGCTTCCTGGGGGCTCACGCTTGGGCCGGCCGCCACCGCCCGGGCGGGCGTGCGGAGCGGCACCGCGTTCGCGTGTTCATGGCACTGTCGAAGGCCTGTGCTGCGGGTTGACGCGGTCGGCCCCCTTGCTCCGCTTTCTGGTGACGCTTGATCGGCTTCAGACGCCACGTGCACCACACTGTTTCCAGTTTGGCCTCATCTGCCCGCTCCTAAACCCCAGAACTCGCCTCGCCTCACCACTCCCTCTGACTCTGCCCTCATCCCCCTACACACACACACATACACACACACATACCTACACACACAACAACAACAACAATCCCCCCCTGCCCCCAAGGCGGCGCTGAAGCTGCAGGCGGAGCGGCGCTGGATCGTGACAGGAACGCCGCTGCAGGTGATTGTTTGGTGGGGGACGCGAACGCCCTTCTCGTTAAAGATCTGCTTTGGGGCCCTCTCGGGGGTTTTGAGGCTTCGACCCGGCCCCGCACTACCAGACACCACAGCCACCTGCCGGGAAGCTGGCCCGCGGCTGGCGAGGCCGCCTGCCGACACGCTCCCCACATGCATGGCCCCAGGGCGCTCCCAGGACCTCAAAGCTCCAGCCGTAATTTGTTATTGGTCTCCATGAAGCCTGGGCATACGAAGTTTGATGCGGCCTCCCAAACTGCATGCAAAAGTGCCCATCAGCTCGCAATTGGCCCCTGTGCGCCACCCCCACGCCGCGCCCAGTATTGCAGCAGTCCAGCACGGCACCCCCACCCGCTTGCCCCGCTCTCTGACTCTGGCGATGCACGCACACAGATACACAGATATCCCCAACCCCACCCCATTCCCAACCCCACCCCACCCCACTCAAGAACAACGTGGGTGACCTGTTCAGCCTCATGTGCTTCCTGGGGGTCGAGCCCCTCAACGACAGGTGGGGGCGCAGGGGCGATAAGGGGAGTGCGGGTGCACCGGCATGCGGCAGGGGTTCGATTGGGGGTGCAGGCGAACCGCGCGGGACGTGCGGGGAGGGTGGGGCGTGTGGGTGCTGGAGATGAGTTCACAGCTGAAAGGCCTGGAGCTGTGCGGCAGCTGCCCCCCAGCGCGTCCGGGGATGACGGGCCGGGGTTGCTCGTATTGGAGCGCGGGGCGTTGCACGGCTCAGGCGCATCCAGCCATAGTGCTCGCGCTCGAGGCGGCCCCACTTTGCACCACCCTGCCTCGTCATCTTCCCCCCGTGAAACCCTCCCAAAGGGCGTTTTGGCGGCGCCTGCTGGAGCGGCCCCTGAAGAGCAACGACGAGCGCGGGCTCATGCGGCTGCAGGTCGGCGCAGGGCCGGCCAGCAAGAGGCACAGGGGCGGGGCCAAAGGGAAAATGGGAAAAGGGGCGCCGTGACGCGCGTTGCTGCCCACACGTGCATGCCCATCGCCTGCGCTTTGTCATCCCATGTGGCCTCGCTGCACCTCTCGCGCCCCCACAGATATTGATGGGCGCGCTGGCGCTGCGGCGCACCAAGACCACGCCCGGGCTGGGGGGCCGGCCGCTGGTGGAGATGCCCCGCAAGACCACCATGCTGCTGCACGTGAGGGCACAACACATGCCACAGTGCGGGAAGAGGGCGTCTGGCACGAGGTCATCCCTTGAGTGATACAGACATGCACACGCATCGACTCGCAATTAAACTTAGGCACATACACACACGCCCTTGCGCGCGCGCACACACACACACGCACACACACACACACACACTCATATATGCATGCACACACCATACTCACGCATGCATGCGCACGTGTATCCACGCACCCACATCCCGACCCTGTCTCCCCTTGCCCCCAACCCACACTCCCACGTCCTGCAAACACACACACACACACACACGTCTTACACACACGCACACACACACACGTCTTACACACACACGTCTCACACACACTTTTTACACACCTGCTCTCTCACCCCTCTCTCGACGCACACAAAAGCGCACCCCCTCCCTCCCTCTAACCTCCCAGGTCGACCTGGGCCCCGAGGACGCGGCAGAGTATGAGGCCCTGGAGGCTGAGAGCCGCGCCCTGGTGGGCCGCACCCTGGATGACACCGAGGGCTCTGCTGTTGGCGAGTACACCAACATTCTCGCGGTCATCATGAGGCTGCGGCAGGTGGGGGTCTGTGTGTGGGTTTGGGTGGATGTGTGTGCGTGTGATGCGTGTGCGTGCGTGTGTGTGAGTGTGATTTTCTGGTTGCATGTGCTTTTGTGTTTGAAGGTGTGGGTGTATGTGTGAGTAAAACACGGCACGTTAAGGGTCACGGTGGACGGGGCTGGGCAGGGGTGGAAGGCAGTGACGGTCATCGTGATGCTCTGGCAGGTGGGGTCGGGGATGGGACTGGGGTCTTTTGGCTTCGTTAGCGCTTAGCCACGTTGTGGCAAGAAAGGTCGGCGCGGCCTGAGGCACGTGGCTTCCCGAGGTTTTGGACCGCAGGAGGGTCGGGCGCGACTGGTTATAACCACACATGTTTGGAGAGCTAGTGGTGATTTGCGCCACTCCGAAGAAACCCGCACCAGCGGGGGCTCGTTCCCAGACCCAACTTCAGCCCTCACCGCCCATTCTTAATCAGCACCCCTGGACCCCCAGCATCTGCCTGGACACAAAATGCAAACTCTCACTCGTTCGCCCCAGGTCTGCGACTCCCGCACGCTCTGCCCCGCGGCGCTGGAGCTCCTCCGCGCCTCCGCCGCCCGCGGCGCGGCCGGCAAGCCCGGGGAGCCGCCGCCCCCCGAGCTGCTGGCCAAGCTGCTGGCGGCCCTCACGGCCGGCGACGACGACGGCGGCGCGGAGGTGGGCGGCGAACTTAATGATTTCCGGGGCGGGCAGGCTCGTGTTGATGTCAGCAGGGGGTGCTGATAATGTGCCACTGCATGGGGCACGGACGGCGTGCTGGGTTTCACGGAAAGGGGTTGTATTCTGTGGCATTCTGCACAGGATTTGGGCGCCCGGGTCGCCTCGGGGCGCGAGGCAGGGGCGAGAGCTGGGGTAAGACGGGTGTCAGCCTGTCCCGTGGCTTCCTCACGGCTTCCTCGCAGCTTCTTCTCCGCCGCTGCGTGATCCTGCCAAGGGCCGGCCCCTTGAAAGGGGGCGGCGCGAAGATCCGAAGGCACCAGCAGTCGGCCGTGTCTCCCTCAATCCCACGGCCATGGGGGCTGTAAATCAGCGGCCAAAACTTGCAATCCCTTGACTGCCCCCCCCCCC